>NC_054483.1:10153356-10165856 GCF_017639515.1 Carcharodon carcharias | reverse complement strand
CTTTTGCACTGCTCTTGCAATGCACTGGAGAGTGGCGAGGGGCGGGTAACGCGAGGGTGGCACAGGAGCGATGAGTGAAATCCTCTCGCCTGTAAGTAACTAGCTCGCTGTTTAACTTCCCAGCGCGAGCACTTGTAGCAGTAACCGGACAGAATGAGGTGGGCCAGGGACAGTTCCTTTAAAGCTTTAAAGAGGTTGTGATAGGTGCCACAGAAAGGCAGCTCCTTTTCATCTCATTGCAATGTTCCAAACTTTTCCAGGTTTATGGGATGGAGGCGGGGGGGGGTTTACGAGGATAGATTGGAGCAGCTGGGACTTGTTCCCCTTGGAGAGGAGAAAGCTGAGAGGGGACTTGGACAGAGTAGAGAGGAAACGGATCGAGAACCAGAGGGCGCTGATCGGGGCGGGGGGTTGGCAAAAGAAGCATTGGCGACATGAGGGAAATCAGCGAGTGGTTCGGTTCTGGAATGCTCTGCCTGAGACTGTGCTGGAGACAGATTCAATCATGGTTTTCCACAGAGGACTCAATAATTATCTGGAGAGAGAAGATTTGCAAGATTATGGGGAAAATGCAGGGGGAGTGGGTCTAGCTGCAGAGCCCTTGACAGGCCTATTTTACCCTTCCTGTGCTGGAACTACTCTGATTCCAAGTGCCTGACACACACACCCACACACACAGACCACACACACACACCCACACACACACACACACACACACACACCACACACAGACCAGGCACAGACCACACACACCACACACAGACCACACACAGACCACACACAGACCACACACAGCACACACACACCACACACACACCACACACACACACCCAAACACACACACACAGCACACACACACCACACCCACTCACACACCACACACACACACACACACACACCACACATCACACACACACACCACACACCACACACACACACACACACCACACATCACACACACACACCACACACCACACACACACCACACACACCACACACACACCACACACACACCCAAACACACACACACAGCACACACACACACCACACCCACTCACACACCACACACACACACACACACCACACATCACACACACACACACCACACATCACACACACACACACACACACCACACACCACACACACACCACACACACCACACACACACCATACACACACACAGCACACACACACACCACACCCACTCACACACCACACACACACACACACCACACACACACACACACACCACACACCACACACACACCACACACACCACACACACACCCAAACACACACACACAGCACACACACACACACCACACCCACTCACACACCACACACACACACCACACACAGACCAGACACAGACCACACACACCACACACAGACCACACACACCACACACACACCACACACAGCACACACACACCACACACACACCCAAACACACACACACACCACGCACACCACACACACACCACACACACACCCAAACACACACACACACCACGCACACCACACACACACCACACACACACCCAAACACACACACACAGCACACACACACACCACACCCACTCACACACCACACATCACACACACACACCACACCCACTCACACACCACACACACACACACACACCACACATCACACACACACACCACACACACACACACACACCACACATCACACACACACACCACACATCACACACACACACCACACACACACCCAAACACACACCACACACCCACACACACACCACACACACACCCAAACACACACCACACACACACACACACACACACACACACACACACACCACACATCACACACACACACCACACATCACACAGCACACACACACACCACACCCACTCACACACCACACACACACACACACACCACACATCACACACACACACCACACACACACACACACACCACACATCACACACACACACCACACATCACACACACACACCACACACACACCCAAACACACACACACAGCACACACACACACCACACCCACTCACACACCACACACCCACACACACACCACACACACACACACCACACCCACTCACACACCACACACACACACACACACACCACACATCACACACACACACCACACACACACACACACCACACATCACACACACACACCACACATCACACACACACACCACACATCACACACACACGCCACACACACACCACACATCACACACACACACCACACACCACACATCACACACACACACCACACATCACACACACACACCACACACACACACACACCACACATCACACACACACACACACCACACATCACACACACACACCCAAACACACACACACAGCACACACACACACCACACCCACTCACACACCACACACCCACACACACACCACACACACACACACACACCACACCCACTCACACACCACACACACACACACACACACCACACATCACACACACACACCACACACACACACACCACACATCACACACACACACCACACATCACACACACACACCACACATCACACACACACACCACACACACACACACACCACACATCACACACACACACCACACATCACACACACACACCACACATCACACACACACACCACACACACACACACACACCACACATCACACACACACACCACACACACACACACCACACACACCACACACACACACACACACACCACACACACACACACACCACACACACACCACACACACACACACACACACCACACACACCACACACACACACACACCCCACACACACCACACACACCACACACACACACACCACACACACCACACACACCACACACACCACACACACACACACACACACACACACCACACACACCACACACACACACACCACACACACCACACACACCACACACACCACACACACACACACACACACACACCACACATGCCACACACACACCACACACACCACACACACACACACACACACACCACACACGCCACACTTACACACACCACACTTACACACACGCCACACTTACACACACACCACACTTACACACACGCCACACTTACACACACCACACTTACACACACGCCACACTTACACACACGCCACACTTACACACACGCCACACTTACACACACCACACTTACACACACGCCACACTTACACACACACCACACTTACACACACGCCACACTTACACACACACCACACTTACACACACCACACTTACACACATGCCACACTTACACACATGCCACACTTACACACACGCCACACTTACACACGCCACACTTACACACACCACACTTACACACACCACACTTACACACACGCCACACTTACACACACACCACACTTACACACACGCCACACTTACACACACCACACTTACACACACGCCACACTTACACACACCACACTTACACACACACCACACTTACACACACACCACACTTACACACACCACACTTACACACACCACACTTACACACACGCCACACTTACACACACACCACACTTACACACACGCCACACTTACACACACCACACTTACACACACGCCACACTTACACACACGCCACACTTACACACACACCACACTTACACACACGCCACACTTACACACACGCCACACTTACACACACACCACACTTACACACTCCACACTTACACACACGCCACACTTACACACACGCCACACTTACACACACACCACACTTATACACACCACACTTATACACACCACACTTACACACACACCACACTTACACACACGCCACACTTACACACACCACACTTACACACACGCCACACTTACACAAATGCCACACTTACACACACACCACACTTACACACACACCACACTTACACACACGCCACACTTACACATACGCCACACTTACACACACGCCACACTTACACACACGCCACACTTACACACACACCACACTTACACACACGCCACACTTACACACACCACACTTACACACACGCCACACTTACACACACGCCACACTTACACACACACCACACTTACACACACGCCACACTTACACACACCACACTTACACACACCACACTTACACACACCACACTTACACACATGCCACACTTACACACACACCACACTTACACACACACCACACTTACACACACGCCACACTTACACACACACCACACTTACACACACGCCACACTTACACACACCACACTTACAGACACGCCACACTTACACACACGCCACACTTACACACTCCACACTTACACACACACCACACTTACACACACCACACTTACACACACGCCACACTTACACACACACCACACTTACACACACGCCACACTTACACACACGCCACACTTACACACACACCACACTTACACACACCACACTTACACACACACCACACTTACACACACGCCACACTTACACACACGCCACACTTACACACACGCCACACTTACACACACGCCACACTTACACACACCACACTTACACACACGCCACACTTACACACATGCCACACTTACACACACGCCACACTTACACACACACCACACTTACACACACGCCACACTTACACACACGCCACACTTACACACACGCCACACTTACACACACGCCACACTTACACACACCACAGTTACACACACACCACACTTACACACACCACACTTACACACACACCACACTTACACACACACTACACTTACACACACCACTGTTACACACACACCACACTTACACACACCACACTTACACACACGCCACACTTACACACACGCCACACTTACACACACACCACCGACACTTATTCTGAAAGAGTGTTGGGTGTAATGTAGAGATTCTACAGCAGTGACAGCCACAGGCAGCAATGAGACAAACAACAAGTTAACCTGGCTCTTTTGCAACAGGATTTGACAAATTGCTCCAAATAGATTAAAACCAAACTGGGGAAGCAACTCTTTTCCCAGTACGAAAGTGTAGGAAAAGGTAAGAATTACAAGGCTCAGGGTTAAAATTGTACAGGGCTAAAGATTGTCAGAATGAGGAGTGGATGAATGGGCAATGTATAAGGACGCTCAGCTTACCCACTCTCTCAAACATCCAACAGCGAAGACGAGGGTCAAGGCTAATTATCTTTCATATTTATGAGCCCTTCTTTTGGTCTCCCCTACAGATTGAATAAGTAAATGTGTGTAGCCTGCCGATTGAGCAGTTTTGTAAGGAATTCTAATTTACAACCTAGGAGGAGAGCTATTGGCCACTGTGTCTGTACCTCCTGTCCAGCAGTAGGTTGAATCTCCTCAAACTTAGTGTTGATGTGCAGTCAAACTGAAGTGACTTTGAGGACAAGTAGAAATGGGCGTCTGTCCAATGGGAATGGGCGTCTGTCCAATGGGAATGGGCGTCTGTCCAATGGGAATGGGCGTCTGTCCTGTGGGAATGGGCGTCTGTCCTATGGGAATGGGCGTCTGTCCAATGGGAATGGGCGTCTGTCCAATGGGAATGGGTGTCTGTCCTGTGGGAATGGGCGTCTGTCCTATGGGAATGGGCGTCTGTCCTGTGGGAATGGGCATCTGTCCTGTGGGAATGGGCATCTGACCTGTGGGAATGGGCGTCTCTCCTATGGGATGGGCGTCTCTCCTGTGGGAATGGGCGTCTGTCCTGTGGGAATGGGCGTCTGTCCTATGGGAATGGGCGTCTGTCCTGTGGGAATGGGTGTCTGTCCTATGGGAATGGGTGTCTGTCCAATGGGAATGGGAGTCTGTCCTGTGGGAATGGGCGTCTGTCCTATGGGAATGGGTGTCTGTCCTATGGGAATGGGCATCTGTCCTGTGGGAATGGGCGTCTGTCCAATGGGAATGGGCGTCTGTCCTATGGGAATGGGCGTATGTCCTGTGGGAATGGGCTTCTGTCCTGTGGGAATGGGCATCTCTCCTATGGGAATGGGCGTCTCTCCTGTGGGAATGGGCATCTGTCCTGTGGGAATGGACGTCTGTCCTATGGGAATGGGCGTCTGTCCTATGGGAATGGGCGTCTGTCCTGTGGGAATGGGCGTCTGTCCAATGGGAATGGGAGTCTGTCCTATGGGAATGGGCGTCTGTCCTGTGGGAATGGGCGTCTGTCCAATGGGAATGGGCGTCTGTCCTGTGGGAATGGGCGTCTGTCCTGTGGGAATGGGCTTCTGTCCAATGGGAATGGGCGTCTGTCCTGTGGAAATGGGGGTCTGTCCAATGGGAATGGGCATCTGTCCTGTGGGAATGGGCGTCTGTCCAATGGGAATGGGCATCTGTCCTATGGGAATGGGTGTCGGTCCTGTGGGAATGGGCGTCTGTCCTGTGGGAATGGGCGTCTCTCCTATGGGAATGGGCGTCTGTCCTGTGGGAATGGGCGTCTGTCCTGTGGGAATGGGCGTCTGTCCAATGGGAATGGGTGTCTGTCCTGTGGGAATGGGCGTCTGTCCTATGGGAATGGGCTTCTGTCCAATGGGAATGGGCGTCTGTCCTATGGGAATGGGCGTCTGTCCTATGGGAATGGGCATCTGTCCTGTGGGAATGGGCGTCTGTCCAATGGGAATGGGCGTCTGTCCTGTGGGAATGGGCGTCTGTCCTGTGGGAATGGGCGTCTCTCCTAAGGGAATGGGCGTCTGTCCTGTGGGAATGGGCGTCTGTCCTATGGGAATGGACGTCTGTCCTATGGGAATGGACGTCTGTCCTGTGGGAATGGGCGTCTGTCCTGTGGGAATGGGCGTCTCTCCTAAGGGAATGGGCGTCTCTCCTGTGGGAATGGGCGTCTGTCCTATGGGAATGGACGTCTGTCCTGTGGGAATGGGCTTCTGTCCAATGGGAATGGGCGTCTGTCCTGTGGAAATGGGGGTCTGTCCAATGGGAATGGGCATCTGTCCTGTGGGAATGGGCGTCTCCCTATGGGAATGGGCGTCTGTCCTGTGGGAATGGGCGTCTGTCCAATGGGAATGGGCATCTGTCCTATGGGAATGGGTGTCTGTCCTGTGGGAATGGGCGTCTGTCCTGTGGGAATGGGCGTCTGTCCTGTGGGAATGGGCGTCTCTCCTATGGGAATGGGCGTCTGTCCTGTGGGAATGGGCGTCTGTCCAATGGGAATGGGCGTCTGTCCTGTGGGAATGGGCGTCTGTCCAATGGGAATGGGCTTCTGTCCAATGGGACTGGGCGTCTGTCCAATGGGAATAGGCGTCTGTCCTGTGGGAATGGGCGTCTGTCCTGTGGGAATGGGTGTCTGTCCAATGGGAATGGGTGTCTGTCCTGTGGGAATGGGCGTCTGTCCAATGGGAATGGGAGTCTGTCCTGTGGGAATGGGCATCTGTCCTGTGGGAATGGGTGTCTGTCCAATGGGAATGGGCGTCTGTCCTGTGGGAATGGGCGTCTGTCCAATGGGAATGGGAGTCTGTCCAATGGGAATGGGTGTCTGTCCTATGGGAATGGGCGTCTGTCCTGTGGGAATAGGAGTCTGTCCAATGGGAATGGGTGTCTGTCCTGTGGGAATGGGCGTCTGTCCTGTGGGAATGGGAGTCTGTCCAATGGGAATGGGAGTCTGTCCAATGGGAATGGGCGTCTGTCCTGTGGGAATGGGAGTCTGTCCTATGGGAATGGGAGTCTGTCCTGTGGGAATGGACATCTGTCCTGTGGGAATGGGAGTCTGTCCTATGGGAATGGGAGTCTGTCCTGTGGGAATGGACATCTGTCCTGTGGAATGGGAGTCTGTCCTGTGGGAATGGGTGTCTGTCCTGTGGGAATGGGAGTCTGTCCTATGGGAATGGGAGTCTGTCCTATGGGAATGGGAGTCTGTCCTGTGGGAATGGGCGTCTGTCCTATGGGAATGGGCGTCTGTCCTGTGGGAATGGGCGTCTGTCCAATGGGAATGGGTGTCTGTCCAGTGGGATTGGGTGTCTGTCCTATGGGAATGGGCGTCTGTCCTATGGGAATGGGCGTCTGTCCTGTGGGAATAGGCGTCTGTCCAATGTGAATGGGAGTCTGTCCTATGGGAATGGGCGTCTGTCCTGTGGGAATGGGCGTCTGTCCAATGGGAATGGGCGTCTGTCCTGTGGGAATGGGCATCTGTCCAATGGGAATGGGAGTCTGTCCTATGGGAATGGGCATCTGTCCTATGGGAATGTGAGTCTGTCCTGTGGGAATGGGTGTCTGTCCTGTGGGAATGGGCGTCTGTCCTGTGGGAATGGGCGTCTGTCCTGTGGGAATGGGCGTCTGTCCTGTGGGAATGTACGTCTGTCCTATGGGGATTTTCATCCAGTGTGTGGCTGGGCGGTGATCCTGGTTTGGTTCCATTTACACCGTCACTGCACTGTCACAGTGACGAGAGACTGCTTCATCGCCACCTTACTGTTATAATAAGGAGACACCTGACAAAACTGTCCACCTGTGTCTCATTCCCCTGCCCACCCAACCTCTTGTCAAATTTACTTGTCAAGCATTTATCGACCCCTCTTGTGGAAACTGGTCCAGATCCTGTTTCCACTGTTTTCTTTGGAAATTTCAATCTTTTGTTGCCCTGGACGATGAAATTTCCGTCTCTACCCACAGCACATGGACTCAGGCATTCGAATGAAGGAGTTGCAGCAGAGTCCCAACGCCCACAGGACTGTAGATGTTGAAACATTTACTGAGCTTCCCTTGCGTCTAATTCGGAGCTGGTTTCTGTGTTTAGGCTGTGCTGTGAGCTTTGTTATTTTCCGAAGTGTTTGGTGGCAGATTAGGCTCCTGCACAAGTTATCAAGATGTTCCCTCGGGCCTCATTAGCTTAACAGCAGCGCATTAAGTGTAATCTTGACAATAAATCTGTGTGCAAACAGAAATAAACACCTCCAAAGATGCGGAATTAGATGGTTGCGAATTAATTGTTGGAGGAAACAGCTGCATTCCACAGCGTGTGGAGGTGCACTGTCCACGCTTTGTGATGATGCAGGCTTGAACCTGGCTTTGCCTGTGCACATTCTGTGCTGCACGAGGCTTGTTCACTTAAACTCGGTGCAAACTGGAGGAACAGGAACTCATCTTCCGACCAGGCACTTTACTGCCTTCCGGACTGAATATTGAGCTCAACAATTTCAGATCATGAACTCTCTCCTCCATCCCCACCCCCTTTTCCAATCCCCTTTTTTCTAATAACTTATAATTTTTGAAATATATTTTTCTTTTCCCACCTATTTTAAAATTTATTTCGATCTATCGTTTTATCTCCACCTTTTAGCCTATTTCGATCCCTTCCCCCCCACTCCACCCCCACTAGGGCCATCTGCCACTAGCTTGTCCTGCTTGCTACCCTTAATGTCCCCATTAGCACATTCCTTAGATAATATCACCACCGTATACACCTCTTTGTCCTTTTGTCTGTGACATCTTTTGGTTATCTCCACCTATCACTGGCCCTCTATCCAGCTCTACCTGGCCCACCGCCCCCCCCCCCCTTAAACCGCTTATATTTCACCTCTTTTCTATTTTTACTTAGTTCTGTTGAAGAGTCATACGGACTTGAAACGTTAACTGTGTCCCTCTCCGCAGATGCTGTCAGACCTGCTGAGTTTTTCCAGCTGTTTTTGTCTCCTGGTGCTGCACAATCCACGTGTGACCAGCTGTGTTCCGTTCATTTTGCTCCTGTCTTCTCCCTTCAGATAAATTAACAATCCTGGACAGGGCTGGAGCGAGCATTTCACTTTCAGCAGGCCAGATAACGTTTAAAACTAAAGGAAGGCCTGCGTAACTCCTTTCATGACTCCGGGTATGTCCTGAAGCACTTGACAGCTCATGGGGTTGAGTCACTTGTTGCAAGTGTGGAAACCATGGCCGGCAACTTGCACCAGGCAAACTCCCACAAGTAGTAACAGCCAGATGACGTGGCTCAGGTGTCGCTTGAGAGATAGAAGTTGGACAGGTGAGGAGAACCTTCCACAACCACTGAGAGGGTAGGTGGGCCCTCGTTTCGTATGAGAGAAGGCACCTCCGACAATCCAGCATGCTCTCAGTGCTGCACTGGGACGTGTCAGCCTGGATTTTGTGCTCCAGTCTCTGGAGTGGGACTTGAAGCCGCAGCCTCCTGACTCTTAAGGGACTCATGCTACCCGCTGATCCCCGGCTGCACTCTTTGCCCACTTGCCTTCAAGTGTCGCCAGCTCCTGAGCAAAGGCACGAAACCGGGTGTTCTGAAAGAAAGCTGCGCCAGCGAACACTCAGTATTTCCCAGCCTTTCCAGCCTGCTAGCCCCTTGTTAGTGACTGCTGAAAAATATCAAGCATGGAACCCACCCCTCTCCCCTCAACACCACCTGAGTTCTTCTGTCCTTTGTGGGCAGCTCCATTTGCTGCCTGGTCTCGGGAGAAATTCTGCCAAGGGAGGAATCACTAGAAGTAGGAACGCTGGGGCAGGGGGGAGGGAGGGAGGGAAGGATGTAGAGGCCCGGAGTGATGCTGTGGAGGGCGATGGCATAAAGAGTGTCCGCTTTAACTGAGGAGAAAGGTTGGGGGGGGACCAGAGCCCCATTTTTGAGTGCACCAGGTTGAACTGGGGAAGAATACCTACCTGAACTGGGGTTGCTGGCGTATTTGAGAAGGAAGATGGGGAAATATGAATGAGGGAGGAAGGCTGAAGGAGGAGCCTCCCTTTAAAAGACAGGGACTTGACTGGTTTAACTCGGTCAAGAGGGTTCCAGTGATTGGGGTTGGAGAAAGGCTGGGAGTGAGAGGGAAGGTTGAGGTAACTATTGGGTGTAATGATGTGGCTGGAAATCTGAATGTCACAGTTTCCCTCACTTCAAAAAAAAGTAAAATTCCACCCTTGTGTGGTATAAAAGTATGTAAAAATATCTTGAAAGCATCATTTTTGGTGTAAACATTGAATATGTTGCTGGGAACATTCCCTTGTACCTTGTGCTTGCTACACTTGGGATTTCTCCCCCGGCGTCCATTCTTCCCTGCAGTATAACTGGATGAAGACTGGGTTACAGGGATACACGTGGCATCCCAAGGTCTACAGTTAGGAAGCCCGTGGAATTAAGAGAAAATGGTGATTATGGATGCAAAATAGGCCCACTGGTCGGAAACAAAGGGTGGTGATGGATGGGTGTTTCTTAGCCTGGGGGTCTGGTGTTGTATTTGACCGGAAGTGAGCTACCAACGACATAGCCCCATTGTCACTGAGGCTGCCACCAAGGTGCCTGACTCCACTCCTGCCGCAGCTGATCCGCTGCTGAAACCCTCGGCCAGACCTTCGCCAACTCTTCAAGCGCACTCCGACAAATCCTACCCTCCATAAACTGGAGCCCATCCGAAGCCCCGCTGCCCATGACCTAACTCTGGTTAAAATCCTGTGCACCTATCACCCCCACTGTCCTCACTGACCAGCTCCCAGTTCTGTTCAACTTAGTGCCTCCATTTTAAAGTTTTCATCCTTTCAAACCCCTCTGTGGCCTGATCGCTCCCATTCCATAATGCCCTGATCTCTCTGTGCTCTGCCAATTCCAGCCTCTTGAGCGTTTTAATCGCTCCACCATTTGTGGCCTGGCCTTCAGGTTGCCTGGGTCCCAATTCTCTCCCTAAACCTCTTGACCTCTTCCTCTTCCTTTAAGAATCTCTCAAACCTGACCTCTTTGACCAGACTTGTGATCATTTGCTCCAAAATCTCCTTGTGTGGCTCAATGTCCAATGTTGTTTTATGGCACTCCTGTGAAGCACCTTGGGGCATTGTAATGTGCTATATAAATGCAAGGTGGTGTTGTTAGGTTGCTGATTTGCTTGCTAAGGTCAGATTTGGTCCTATTACCGTTTACAGTTTTTATAAATGTCCTAGGCTCTGGTGTCGGGAGCAGCGTTATAAAATTTTCACGATTCAGTGATAAATGTGCAAAGCGGTAGGCTCATGGTTTGGATGATTGCAGGATGCAGAATGACAGAGACAGACCTGATGGTAAAATGGTCGTAAGCATGGCAGACGGAATTCAATGTGGAGAAGTGTGACATGACTCAGCTTTGGGAAGGACAGTGAACGATAAATGGCAGGAATCTGAACAGTGTGGATGAGCAGAGAGAGCAGTGTGTCTGTAGGGTGGAATCGTCCCAGATTGGCACAAAGACGCTTTAGCCACCAGCCGCAACAATGGGTGAAGTGTTGCCCCCCTCTTCATTCATTATGTAGCCACAGGAAACATACCATCTTGCTGGTGACCAGTCTCCCATTTGCCCGCTGGGCACCATATCTAAACAGCAGCCGTGCGCACAGTTCTCAATGCTTGCAGCTCAGGGCTGCTCCAGTGAAGACGTGGCCCTGAAAGCCTAGAAAAGTGTAGTCCCCCCCACCCCCCACCCCCCCTCTGATTCAGTGATTCTGGGACACCTTTGGACACCTTGGAGACCCACCATGATGTCCTCTGGTTCCCACTCTGGTCACAAGAGGCCCATCAGTCTC
>NC_054483.1:10100856-10148356 GCF_017639515.1 Carcharodon carcharias | reverse complement strand
TCTGTGAGCACTAGCTCACAGGGTACAAGGAGACAGGAGCTTGAATAGGAGCTAATGTTTCAGTGCCAACCTTAACTCTTCACTTCTTGCAGAAGTACAGGGCTGAGTGTCAGAGACTGATGCCTTCACCCATAGTCTCAGGTCATTAACCTACAAGTCCTGTATTAATTTGGCTTTGCGACATGAGTGAATGTCACAATAGCACAGAAACCCACTTGCTGAACTGGAACATCCTCAAACAGCATGGCAAACCAATATCCAGGGTCCTCCTGCCCCCAAACCCAGGAATTCGAGGTTGCTTGCCCCTGGCCTGCACTCCTCTCAATCGGCACAATTGCTTTCCACCAAGATCGTGCAGCCAGAATCTGCAGTGGCTTCGCAAAATAGACTGGGCATTGCCTATGGCTTTGCCCAAGGGCCTTTAATAAACATTCATTTCATTTATACACGACATGTACTTTAGAATTGGGAGCAAAGGCGCAGTAGCTTTTACAGAGTCACTTTGTGAGCCAAAGTCCCAGCCACAGTGTGAGAGCCTATACAGAAAAACTGAGTGGTAAATGTTAACACAAAACCATGAAATGAAATGAAACAATGAGTGCTTGTTGGAGGATTGATGTCAGAGCGGGGGAAGATACATACTGAAATGGCCCACTGCTGGAACCACCCACCTTTCTGATAGGTATCTGTGACCTGCAGAGTGCAAGCTCACTAGGAGGGACAATGGAAATCAAGGAGAGTAGTTCAGCAAACGTGTCGGTCACATGTGGAAATGGGCCAAACAATGGCAGACGCAGTTTAATCCGGGCAAATGTAAAGTTCCCAGCTCAAGAAGGAAGAATCGATAACAAGCTGACTCCATGAAGGGCGATGAGTTAGCTCAGGGTGAAATGTGGGCTTGCTGCTAGGCATGGCTGAACACTGCAAAGCAGCAATCTACAAAGCCTGTATCATGTTGAACAACAGAACCAAAACACAGCAACATAAGGAAGAGCACAGAACAAGAAAACTTCATAGTGCTCTCATCAGATCACAGCTCGAATATTGCATTCAAGCCTGATTAGCAAGCAAGGAAAGAAATAATTCAATATCGGAGAGAGAGAGAGTGAGCAGAGGGGCACCAAAATACTAACCCCAGTGTTAGGCTTTAGGTTGTATGGAGAGAGTTGAGCTTTTCAGGCTAGAAGGAGGTTTCTGAGAAACAACCATATGGACAGATACTATTTATTATACAGGACGTATGACACAAGATATAAGAATGGCAAGTGTTCACCTGAAACGTTCCTGTCTCACAAGTTCAAGTTAGAGAAGGAGATTGTTAGAATAAATATCAGGATAATATTTTTCTTCATACACAGAATGAACAAGATGTGGGATAAACTCACATTCTGGAATGATTTAAGAAGCAATTGGATGCTCCAATGGGGAATGTAAGGATCTCTCTGGATGGATAGGTCAATTTGCCGAATGGCCCTTCACATCTGTTGGTGTGTTCCGTATCCTCAATAGCTGCACAATGGGATGGAAACCATTGGCAGAAGCAGCTATTCCGTGAAATCCAGACCTAGACAATTTTGATTTGGCACTTCCAGACCAAAGTCCTAATTTAAACACGCACCAGCCAAACATATTCATCACATAATCACCAAGCGATCTCTTATCCAGGGGTAGATAGCCCTGGTGCCTGCTCTGACCTTTTGAACTTTGAATAGCTTCCTTCTCTCACTGTGTTTACTGCAGTCTCCGGAGGGTCATATTGATTCAATCTTCACTGCAGCCTGCAAGTGGTACTGGATTGATATGTTTTCAGTATTTCACAGCTCCTCGTTTTCAAATGTTTCACTCCTGAATTAAGACTTACGGTGACTTTAGAACAGCCTTGCCAACATTTTCTGTCCTTGAGATAAGGTTATTAATGTCAGGTTCATCACCCTTAGCAAGATAGAAAGGCAGAAATCTCATCTTTGGAGGAGCATTGCTTCAACATCACAATTACTGAGGATGTTGTTCCCCGAAGTCAGTGTCTCCAGTCATGAGAAACTTTGTTATTGTTGGGCATGACACTGTAAAATCCCCCGGGGGCTGTCTGATCGTGGATTAAAGCTCTTCCAATTCTAGCCTCTTGCGCATTCCCATTTCTAATCACTTCACCACTGGTGTCTGTGCTTCCCGCTGTGTTGGCCCTCAGCTCTGGAATTCTAAGACACACTCCTTAAAACCTACAGCTTGACCCAAGTATTTGGTGGCCTATCCCAACAGGCCCTTATGTAGCTCACTGTCAGATCTGCTGTGCTAATCCCTCCTTCCCGTTTTAAATATAAATGAAAGTTGATGTTGTTGTTGCTCCTGTGGGACTATTGCCTCCGAATCAGAAGTCAATCCAGAGACACGAGCACACAATGTAGGCTGATACTTCCACGGCAGCACTGAGGGAGTGCTGCATGTTTGACGTGCCTGCTTTTGGGGTGAGAAATTAAACCAAGGCTCCCTCTGCTCTCTCAGGGGAATGTAAAACCTCCATGGCACAATTTTGAAGAAGGGCAAGGGAGCTGTCCCTGGTGCCCTGGCCAATATCCCTCAGCCCACATCCCAAAAGCAGATGACCTGGTCACCATCACATTGCTGCTTTTGAGAGCTTGCTGTGTGCAAATTGACTGTCACATTTCCCACATTACAATAATGCCTACGCTCCAGAATCACTTGATTGGTGGTAGCAGGCTGGGACACCTTGAGGTTGTGTAAGGTGCAGTGGAAATGCAAGATATTTCTTAGCTTAATTAGTTTAAAGTGCATTGAACTGCATAAAGAACCACATTGCAATAAAATATCGATATTTCAGAAGGTGCTCCCTGGTACTGGGAGTGGAACAACATACTGCAGGACATTTACTGATCAGTGGTAAACTGGAACCCATCCAACAAGTAGCTGATCCTGTTCAGAAACCCTCCATCCTGCATTGAGGAGGGTGGAGGCAGAATAAAAAAAAGGGGCTGAATATTAGCGTTGAGAACACTCCCCACCCCCCCACCCAGAGGACAGCATCACACACTGAGCTTTCTGATTCACTCACGGGCTTTGAAATTTTTCTCAGCCTTTTCTTCAGGCGAGAACTCTCACAGTTTCCCAGCCAAACACAAATGCCAGGGAAAGGTTTAAATATCTCGGGAATGGATTGCCACACTTAAGCAATGCGAGGCACTCCCAAACCAGACACGGCAAACACGTTGGATGCAGAGCCAGCCTTCCCACCCCCCTGCCCCCCCCACCCACCCACCCCCCATGCCATCCCCAGAAAAGTTCGCAAACTCCAGTCCCGATATGTCTGCTCCCTTTCCAGCACTAATCCCGGGGTTCCAGCTTTGCTCTGCGGGCACTTTCCTGTCAGAAAGAGGATGCAAGTTCCAAGGGTGAGCAATGAGCCTCAGAAGTAAGTTGTTACGTGAAGAGGCTTCAGCTGTTTCCCTGTGGCTAGGCGCCATACAAATGCAAACATGTTGGGCGGAATTTTACAGTGCCTTCCTGCTGGGATTTTCCGGTCCCGCCAAAGTCAAATGGGCTTCTGAACAGCTCGCCGCCTTTTCCAGCCCTGCAGCCCCCCCACCCCCCCACAATGACAGGGCCGTAAAATTCCACCCATTATTTTAAACTTAACCACACAAAGCGCTCGGCTGCAAGGAGCAAAGCAAAATCCCCTCACGGTTCAGATCGGAGAAGGCAGGGAGCTGGAAGTGGATCTCACTTGCCTGCCCAACGCAACACACTCAAATATCTTCTACATTCTGTTGTTGAAGACACAAGGCCCATCAGGTCCCCGTTTATGTCTCGGCCCACACTGCACTGTGCGCTGTGCGGCTTTGGGTGAGAAAGGCAAGCGATCCTTCCAAGCTGGTATGTCCAGAGTATTTTAAACGTTTCAATTACTCAGTTGCTGAATGGGTTTTGCAACTAACAAACAGACTGTGTGGGGTGGGGGGGGGTGGTGCAAGCAGTGGAAATGCAGACTGCTGAGGTGTTTTGTTGTGTTTTGAGCTTGCTTGTAAGGTTCCCTTAGTCCTGATTGATGCATTGTGACACTTCAGCCTCGGTATAATTAGAATCTTTTGGCTCACAAGCTTTCAGAACAATTTGTTTGAATCACCACCAGATTCATTATTTGTTCTTCTACTTGAGAAATAAAACTTCCGTTCTTATAGCAGAATCCGGCCTACTTTACTTGAAAAGCCTTGGGGCTTGGTCTTTTGTCTGACCTGATGTTAATGGGTGCATGACAGCACAAAACAGAGAACAACCCCATGACTGAATGCCACTCAGCTCAACAATCTTCATTTTATTTCCTTTAAAATTGTTGCACAACAATTTCCTTGATTTCCATCTCAAAATTCGTCACACAGCCTAATAAAAGGTGAGAGCAGTCATGTGAAAGGACTCAAATGGGCCTCAAATTTACCAGACCAGCTCCAGCAGACTGTTGTGGATTTACTTGCTGCTAACACATTTTGCGATACTCAAAAAGTAGCATTTGCTTAGGGGGTTCTCATCTACTTGGCAGTCACAACGTTGGCAGTAGGTATTGTAGTGGAGTGGATATGATACCCAGCATTAGTGTCAATTGAAACCTTACATGGCTTGCTTCTATATACAAAAGCAAGGAAGTTATGCTTAACTTTTTATAATCCACTAGTGCAGCCTCTGCTAGAATATTCTGTTCAGCTCCAAGCGCCACACTTTAGGAAGAATGTCAAGCTCTTGGAGAGGGTGCAGAGGAAACTTACTCGAATTATATCAGGGATGAGGAACTTCAGTTAAAGTGGGCGGGGGGGAAACTGGAAAAGCTGGGATTGTTCTCCTTAGAGCAGGGAAGGTTAAGAGGAAATTTGATTGAGGTGTTCAAAATCTTGTGCGGTTTTGATAGATGTAACAAGGAGAAACCGTTTCGAGTGTGAGAAGGATCGGTAACCAGGGGACACAGAGCTAAGGTGATTGGCAAAAGACCCAGGGGTGACTTAAGGAAATATTATTTCACGCAGCAAGCTGTTATCAAATGTATCAGCTGAAAGGACATGGGAGCAGATTCAATGGCAACTTTCAGAAAGGAATTGGAGAAATACATAAAGGGAAAAAAAATGACTGGGTAATGGGGACAGAGCAGGCAAGTGGGACTCATTGGAAAGCAATACCTGGGCAAGATAAAAACAAAAAAACTGTGGATGCTGGAAATCCAAACCAAAAAACAGAATTACCTGGAAAAACTCAGCAGGTCTGGCAGCATCGGCGGAGAAGAAAAGAGTTAACGTTTCAAGTCCTCATGACCCTTCAACAGAACTGAGTAATATTAGGAGAGGGGTGAAATATAAGCTGGTTTAAGGTGGGGGGTGGGGGGTGGGAGGAGAGAAGTGGGGGGGGTGGTGTGGTTGTAGGGACAAGCAAGCAGTGATAGGAGCAGATAATCAAAAGATGTCACAGACAAAAGAACAAAGAGGTGTTGAAGGTGGTGATATTATCTAAACAAATGTGCAAATTAAGAATGGATGGCTGGACACACAAGGTACAGCTCTAGTGGGAGTGGGGTGAAATAAGACTAACAGGGCATAAAAGGTATAGATTTAAAAATAATGGAGATAGGTGGGAAAAGAGAAATCTATATAAATTATTGGAAAAAAACAAAAGGAAGGGGGAAGAAACGGAAAGGGGGTGGGGATGGAGGAGGGAGTTCAAGATCTAAAGTTGTTGAATTCAATATTCAGTCCAGAAGGCTGTAAAGTGCCTAGTCGGAAGATGAGGTGCTGTTCCTCCAGTTTGCGTTGAGCTTCACTGGAACAATGCAGCAAGCCAAGGACAGACATGTGGGCAAGAGAGCAGGGTGGAATGTTAAAATGGCAAGCGACAGGGAGGTTTGGGTCATTCTTGCAGACAGACCGCAGGTGTTCTGCAAAGCGGTCACCCAGTTTACATTTGGTCTCTCCAATGTAGAGGAGACCGCATTGGGAGCAACGAATGCAGTAGACTAAGTTGGGGGAAATGCAAGTGAAATGTTGCTTCACTTGAAAGGAGTGTTTGGGCTCTTGGACGGTGAGGAGAGAGGAAGTGAAGGGGCAGGTGTTGCATCTTCTGCAGTTGCGTGGGAAGGTGCCGTGGGAGGAGGTTGAGGTGTAGGGAGTGATGGAGGAGTGGACCAGGGTGTCCCAGAGGGATCGACCCCTGTGGAATGCTGCCGGGGGGGGGGTGAAGAGAACATGTGTTTGGTGGTGGCATCATGCTGGAGTTGGCGGAAATGGCGGAGGATGATCCTTTGAATGCGGAGGCTGGTGGGGTGACGAGTGAGGACAAGGGGAACCCTATCATGTTTCTGGGAGGGAGGAGAAGGTGTGAGGGCGGATGCACGGGAGGTGGGCCGGACACGGTTGAGGCAGGATAGACTCCTTCGGCATTGCATCATTCTCTGATTTCAGGAATCTTTTTAAAAGCTGATTCTGTATTGATACGGACAGCAGTCAATGATGGGATGACAGGTTGGTGACTGGTCTCTGTTTGTCAACTCCTGGTGACATGGTCCATCCGAAGGTCATGTGCCCCTCAAGGAAGAGGGAGAAATGTTCCCAAGGAACAGGTAATTAAGAGCAGCCATGTGCCTTGCTATCTGTGAACCCAGGGGCTTGTGAAGTGCGCATGGGGTCACCTCATGAATTTTCTTTCCACCCCTCTGCGGGCAAAGATTGACAGCTGCATTCCCAGGGGAAGAAGGGGGGGGGGCCCATAGACATCATTATTCAGTGGCTATCTCAGGATTTGTCTTCTTGTCACAGAATACTTTCACTTGGTGTTGAATAATGCGCTTCAGTAGCATCTTTCTATTTTGTGAAATGCATCATTCTTATCCACCATAGCAGCAAGACAAGCTTTTGCTTTCTCGCTGCTTGAGGAAGTGTTGCTCTGAAGGGTTTTCTGCTTGGACAACTTGCTTTGTGGTGAATGGATATGAAATATATTAATAGAACTTCATGGATACTAAAGAACAGTTTGCAAAAATCTGACATTTACATGTCCTTACCAAGTAAACTTCCAGCTGTTCTGCTGAACTTCACTGGAAACTCCATAGTTCAGTGGGGGGCTTGTAACTTAAATTTTTTAATGTGTATGTTTCTGACTCCGTACTCAACCTTGATATTGTATCTGGTGTTTGACAATTGCTCTCCTCCAATAACTGCATCTGTCTGGCCGTTGCGTTACTTGCTGCCAGGCTTAATTCAGGGCAGTCAAGTTTTTGAGGGGGTCTTTCTGGAAACTTCTAAACTGTAAACCAAACATTTGGCCTGCACCCAGCACCTTTTAGTTGTCACGCCATCATTCGGTCACGAATCAAGATCTCTTCGGATCCCTTGTACATCCAGTGTGGCCTGTGTGTAGGCTTCTTCAGACCTGCTACTGACTTCCTCTGCTCCAGGTCCTAACCTGTGTTAAAGGACAAGCACACACTGTGCAAGCTTGGGGACATGATGTTTTGATGCTATACTGTTTAAGCTAGTGCTTTAGTGCCTTGTGATCAGTGACCTTGTTGTTATGCAGAATATGCGTTAGGCAAGTATTTTCCCTTCTTGTTATCAGAACTCTGCAGGCCTTGATGCTTCTGGCCAATTGGTTCACATTAAGGCACAGTAAAACACTCTGGTTAGTGGGGCACACAACACGCTGTTAACGCACTTCTTTTCTTACACTTAACCCGTTAGAAGGTTTCAATAATGTTGTTGCGACTAACTTCTCAAAGGAGAGCCAATATTTAGCACCCTCCTCACTCCAATTTCTCCAGTGGATCTGGGAGTTGGGAGACACCCTTTAAAACTGGGTGTTCTTTTATCCTTGCTTATTGTCCGCCTCTTCAAAATAAAAATCGTCAATCCCAGCCTAAAGAAATTTAATGTGCTTGTTTTCAAAAACAAGCAAAGACCTTTGGCCATGACTGATAACTGAAAGTCTCCTTTCAGGGTCACTTAGCTGTCTAAGAGATAGAACTGTCAAACAAAGGCCTTGCTGGGCATAAATCCAAGGTACAATTTAGTGATAAATTGTCAGTAGTTTGAGTGAATGGTGACAAAGATGGCTGATGTGAGAACTGAATACGCCTGGTGAATTCCTGAGTTTGGGATTGGGATGCATCACTGAGTATGAAGTCATGAAGATGAATAGGCATTGTCACAGGCACCTGGGAATCAGGTCCCTAAACTAGATTGCAGGGAGAAAGCAGATTCAGAATGAGAGAATCACCTTTTCTTCCTTGGCTGTCTTCTGACGATATCATTGAGTTTGGAAGGCGTTAGGTGTAAGTGACATGTTGACAAATGGGGGGAATGAAATCGGTACCAAATGTTTTTCGGAAATGGAACCCAGAAAGTCTTATCTTCTGACTGAACAGTCTCATGGCAATGTGAAATACCAAGGCAAAATAACGTGGATACTGAAAATCTGGGGGGGCGATGGTGGCACAGTGATAATGTCACTGGATAAGGAACCCAGAGTGCCAGGATAATGCTCTGGGGACATGGGTTCAAATCCCACTGTGGCAGTGATAATCTGGAATTGAAAATCTAGTCTAAATAATGGTGACCATGAAACCATTGTGGATTGTTGCTAAAAGCCCATCTGGCCCTTTCCTTACCAGACCCACAGCAATGTGGCTGACTCTTAAGTGCCCTCTGAAATGGCCACTCAGTTCAAGGGCAATCACGGATGGGTAACAAACACTGGCCTTGCCAGCAATGTCCATATCCCATGAAAGAGTTTTTTAAAAAACAGAGAGTGCTGCAGGGAAACTCAGCAGGTCAGGCAGCATCTCTGGAGAGAGAAACAGAGTTAAAGAAATGTATTAAGTGGATGACCTTTCACTTTCCAGCGTCATTAATCTCTGATTCATTAAATGTGAAAGAACATGAGCCTGGAATATTCCATTCTGGGTAAATGTTAGAATTCATCGAGTTGAGGAATGACAGTGTAGAACAGTTGCAATTTTTGCCACAGTTGCTGTCATTGAGTGTTCCCAGCGCAGGATAAATTGTTGCAGGAAACATACCGACAGAAGAGAAGAACTCCCTCTAGGATCCCTCAACAATGTCCATGTGGCTCTGTCTCAAAAGATCATCCTTTGCTGCACCAAAATGAGACCTTCATTTCCCATACCAACCATCCTTTGGCTTGAAGCTTTCAACTCATCCTTAATTTTGCCAGAGTCACGGATGATACAGAGATTGGCCGGGTGGTTAAAAGTGAGGTTGAGTGTCTTGGGCTACAGGACGATATAGCCGGGATGGTCAAATGGGCAGATGAGTGGCAGATGAAATTTAACCCTGAAAAGTGTGAGGTGATACACTTTGGAAGGAGTAATTTGACAAGGAAGTATTCAATGAACGGCATGACACTAGGAAGTTCTGAGGAACTAAGGGACCTTGGCGTATGTGTCCATAGATCTCTGAAGGCAGAGGGGCATGTTAGTGGGGTGGTGAAAAAGGCATATGGGACACTTGTCTTTATCAATCGAGGCATAGATTACAAAAGTATGGAGGTCATGTTGGAGTTGTATAGAACCTTGGTAAGGCCACAGCTGGAGTACTGTGTGTAGTTCTGGTCGCCACATTATAGGAAGGATGTGATTGCACTGGAGGGGGTGCAGAGGAGATTCACCAGGATGTTGCCTGGGGTGAAACATTTAAGTTATGAAGGGAGGTTGGATAGACTTGGGTTGTTTTCGTTGGAGCAGAGAAGACTGAGGGGCGACCTGATCGAGGTGTACAAGATTATGGGCAATGGACAAGCTGGATAGGGAGCAGCTGTTCCCCTTAGTTGAAGGGTCAGTCACGAGGGGACATAAGTTCAAGGTGAGGGGCAGGACGTTTAGGGGGGATGTGAGGAAAAACTTTTTTACCCAGAGGGTGGTGATGGTCTGGAATGCGCTGCCTGGGAGGGTGGTGGAAGCGGGTTGCCTCACATCCTTTAAAAGGTACCTGGATGAGCACTTGGTACGTCATAACATTCAAGGCTATGGGCCAAGTGCTGATAAATGGGATTAGGGAGGTAGGTCAGGTGTTTCTCACGTGTCAGTGCAGACTCGATGGGCTGAAGGGCCTCTTCTGCACTGTGGGATTCTGTGATTCTGTGATGGTCTTGATTCCTGCTCAACTAAATAGCTCCAGGTCAGCTGAAAACCTTTATACCAGTTAGACAGAGGTGGCTTTGAACCTGATGAAACATAAATCCTAGGGGTAAAAGGCTAGTGTCTGAAGCACCAATGCATCCCCATGAGCTATTCACAAACAGAAATACCATGTTACAAGGAGTCAGCATCGTCCCCTGAGCGGGGAGTTACCATCTTGTGATAAGGTTAAATTAAAAAGCTGAGACATTTAATTTCACACCAACTTTCTGCAGTAGCTTGGGACATCATTGGAATACAATTCAGTGCCAGTTGTACGCAGTAGCTCCATGTACTTCCAAAGAGCCAGGATAGCTTGACATTCCAGGTGTGGAATTGAAAACTTGGCTGTAAAAATACTCCTGCTGTCCTTCTTAGATTGATGAATACAACCAAACAATTTGGCTTGAAAGGTCACGTCCAATTTGTAATTTAGTAATCCAGTAAAATCACCTTCAAGTGTTATCAGTCATATGCACATCTGTGGAGACTCCTCCCCGGGGTGTGGTGTTACAGCCATCACTGAATGTGACTGATAAGCTATCCCCCCCACCCCCCTCCCCAGGGCAAGTGCAACACTTTTAATCTATAAATCCGGGGAGCTGTTGCAAATGGGGCCCTCCTGCCCCTCTGGTGGCTCATTGGTTACAGCTCTGACCTGGTCTGGCCTACAAAGGCTGCCCTCAGACAGGAGGGTGGTGGTGCCACTATTGGCTTCAGCCTCACTGAGCTTGGGAGGGGAAGCATTAGTCAGCAAATCTGTTCTTGGGAACTTATCCAGGGAGCTGTTCTGGAAAGTAGATTTGTGGATGTTGGCTGAGAACAGGATTAAGCATGGTTGAGATCCCCCTTCATGACTGGACTCTCACTGTCCTCTCGTGAGAAGGCAATCGTCTGGAGACATTGGTCCCCCCTGTGACCCAGCAGATTCAGCTGTGGGGAGCAGGAAACTGCAAGATTAGCCCTTGAGGGAGAGGAAAGAAAATTGCTTTGGAGAGCTACAAAATACTCCGACACCATCCCCTTCAACAGGAGGGCACAATCCTAAGGAACAAAAGCTGTCAGGGCTGAAATGATTTATCACCGAGCCTCTGACAAGGGTTTTATAGGTACTTTCTCGTTCAGCAGCGAGTAATTTGGTGCCTTGTTTGTGCTGTGCATTCTGTGACTTATGAGCTGGAGTTTGTTAAAAGGGCAATAGCACATCAAAGGCTTTAAATGTCATTGTGACCCTGGAGTGTGGCAGCGTCTGTAATACAGTGCACACACATGTCTAACTTTTGTCTAAGTGTTTCCAAGGGCCAAGAGCAACCATTGCAAGCCGCAAAGTTAATTCCCAGGTCTTAATAAGGCGTTTGGCGGGGGGAGGTATAACATGGGGGGTGGGGGTTATAACATTGGGTGGGGGGGGGCGGGTGGTGGGTATAACATGGCTGGACCCCAGGTTTGGGATTGGAGAAGATAATGTGTCCATGATGAAGGCCTGAACCAGGAGACCTGAGTCTTGCCCAAGTCAGGGGTATTAGGTGGGTGAGTTGTTGCCCTCTGTCGCACCTTCACCCATCGGAGGGAAGCCTCAGCACCTCCCCCTGCCAGAAGATAAGTTCTGGAAGTTGAAGTGTCGACGAGGAGGGAGGATTAGAATCCTGTGGAGTGGGCAGAGGGGGAACACCTGCCTCACTGGTTCTCACTTTGTTAAAATTTACCTTTTGTACCTGGCAGTGGCCTCCATCCCTTTTTATTTTGAAACCCATGTTAATGGAGACTTGCCAATGGTTCCACATCAGCAGAGAAGACTGAAGTGCCCCCCCCGACCCACCCCCCTCCCACTGCCTCCCCCTCCTCACACACACAACCACGCAGCAATAGTCATTATCAGCTTGGTTTTTTCACACTGGATGTATTGCCCCTTCACTCCCAACCGCAGCCAGCCTCAGAGTGAAGACCAACTGAGCAAAACAGGAAATGGGAGCAACGGAGAAGCCTTCAATGCCGTTTTGCCGGTCATCAGTCCGTCTCCATGGTGATAGAAGCGGGAGCCGTGCTTTTACTGCCACTGGAAATTGTTGCAAAGTTGGGAATTGAGGGCTTCAAGTACATGGTGTCCAAACGCACCAAGATGACTGCTCACTGCCAGTGTGATTAGCTGTGACTGAGCCTAGAACTGACCAGCAGCTTCCCAGTGTGTTGAATTTGAAGAAGTGATTTTATTTTTTTGATAAGGGCTCCACTTTGCACCAACAGCCATGTTTCCCCATGTGGATTTGCCTCACTCTGGTGATGAACCTAGAGGGGCTGTTCCTGTCGTTACCACAATTATGGTCAAGTCACTCTCACCGTCAGGTTCGTGACTCTGAGGAGCTGCACCAACTGTTACCGTGAGCGGATCCATCCCCGGTTGAATCCGCTCATGAGCAGTTTGTGCCCGTACCTGACTTTGGATCGCCTCTGCAGATTAGGACAACTTTACCCCAATGTGCACAAAAAGGTCAGTTTAGGCTTTGTGCCTAGTGTAAAATGGCTGGCAGCAAATTGGCAGTCTGATTTACACCTCTTGCATTTTCTTTCGGCTGAAGTTAACAGGCTGTTAACTTACTCTCACCCATTTTATACCATAGCACAAAGTCAAGATCTACCCCAGATCATTCCCTTGGTGTCCATGGTGCAGCTTCCATTTTCTCTCCCCATGCAGAACCTTCATCATGGTTCAGACTCGCTGCATCTATCTGATTCCTTAGCATTTATTTGTAGTCACCTTTGCATTTGAAATGATGGCCTGCTCAGCCTACCCTGCTTGGTGATATTTCTCAAACCTCACAGACGATCCCCAGCACCCTCTGCTTTCCTCACAGTATGCTGGGAGCTCTTGACAAGGCTGTCAATAGCAGGATCAAATAATAAACACTCCGCTCCTTTGTTTGAATCCAGGATTCAATGTAGTTGAAAGTTGGCCATGGTTGAGAAGCGACCTGCAAATCACCTTCCAGGGAGAAGAGTTCAGAAAAAGATACGAATATATGAAATAGGAGCAAGAGTAGGCCATTCAGCCCCTCAACCCTGCTCCATCATTCAGTAAGATCATGGCTGATCTGCTTGTGTGTCAAATTCCACATTCCCATCTAACCCCGATAACCTTAGATTCTTGTTAGGCAAGGGAATCAATCTACCTCTGCCTTAAAAATATTTAGTGACTCCGCTTTGCCCGCCTTCTGAGACAGAGAGTTCCAAAGTTGCACAACACTCTGAGAGAAAAAAATTCTCTTCATCTCTGTCCTAAAAGGGCACCCCCTAATTTTAAAATAGTGCGCCCTCGTTCTGAATTCACCCACAAGAGGAAACATCATTTCCACGTCCATCTTGTCAAGACCTTCAGGATCTTGTATACTTCAATCAAGTCACCTCTTACTCTTCTAAACTCCAGTGGAAATGAGGTCAGTCTGTGCAACCTATCATAAACCAACCCACTCATTCCTGGTGTCAATCCAGTAAACCTCCTCTGAACCGCCTCCAAAGCATTTACATCTTCCTTAAATAAGGAGACCAAAACTGCACACAGTATTCGAGGTGCGGTCTTACCCATGCCCTGTATGCTCAACCTATCTACATCTGTCTGCAAACTCCTTATGTCTTCCTCACAACATACTTTCCTACCTATCTTTGTGTCATCTGACAATTTAGCTCCAATGCCTTTGCTCCCCTCATCTAAGTTGTTGATGTAAATTGTAAAAAGTTGAGGATCCAGCACAGACCCCTGTGGGACTCCACTCGTCACATCCTGCCAATCAGACAAAGACCCATTTATGCACATTCTCTGCTTTCTGCCAGCCAGCCAATCTTCTATCCATGTTACCCCCTACACCATGAGCTTTTATTTTCCACAATAACCTTTGATGTGGCACCTTATCAAATGCCTTCTGGAAATCTAAGTACAGCACGTCTACAGGCTCCCCTTTATCCACAGTACATATTACTCCTTCAAAGGACTCTAATAAATTGGTTAAACATGATTTCCCTTTCACAAAATCATGCTGACTCTTCCCAATTACCTTGAGCTTTTCTAAGTGCCCAGCTATAACCTCTTTAATCATTGATTCTAACACTTTCCCCATGACAGATGTCAAGCTAACTGGCCTATGGTTTGCTGTTTTCTGGCTCCCTCCCTTCTTGAATAGAGAGGTTATATTTGCTACTTTGCAGTCTCATTCTAGGGAATTTTGGAAAATTAACACCAGCACATTAACTACCTCATTAGCCACCTCTTTTAAGACCCCAGGATGTAGTCCATCACAACCTGGAAACTTGCCAACCCGCGGCTCCATCAATTTGCTCAGTACTGTTTCCCCAGTGATTTCAATTTCATCAAGTTCCACTCTCCCTTTCACCTCCTGATTTACAGCTACTACTGGAATGTTTTTTGTATCCTCTGTAGTGAACACAGAAGCAAAATATTTGTTCATTTCTTCTGCCATTTCCTTATTATTCTACTATTAACTCCCCACTGTCACTCTCTAGAGGACCAACACTCACTTTACTTGCTCTTCCTTTTTAAATACCTGTAGAAACTCTTGCTACCTGTTTTTACATTTCGCTCATGCACTAATTTCTTACTGCTGATTAACTTTTTAGTCATTCTGCCATCCTTCATATTCTGGCCATTCATCTGACCTGCCGCTCATCTTTGTGCAGGTATTTGCTTTTCCCTTAAGTTTGCTGCTTTCCCTAACTTATTTAGTTAACCACAGATGGTGGGTCCTCCCTTTTGAATGTTTCTTCTTAGTAGGAATATCCTTTTTTTGAGTATTCTAAAATATTCCTTTAAATGTCTGCCACTGCCTTCTCTATTGATTTTTTCCCCTAGCCTAGTATATGACATCCATATGACCCTATCTTGTAGCATTCCTTCAGTAGGGTAGTGGGCCTGTTTTATCTCCAAGGTAAGGAGTTGAGGGAGGATATGTGGACTGGCAGCTGCCTGAAACTCAATATGAGTTCAGTGCATCTGGGAGCTCTGTGCCAGAGATCAGTCTCCAGAATTTGAGTATAGAGGGAGCAGTTTATTGTCTGATGCTAATCGTGCTGTTAGTGAAAATGAGGCTGGATGATAACAATTGTGGGGAACCCTAAATTGAGATAACCTTCTGAAAGAAACTCCAACACTGCGCATGGCCAGGCTACCTGAGGTCCGAAAGCCTTGTACAAGGGACCAGCATTTGTGGCAAAAGCCGGATATGTTGTGCAGTTTATCCATGTCATTGGCCTGGCACACACTGGGACAGGAACCGAGAAACTGATGTGGGACGGGATTGACAGAATCAGGGTGGGGAGAAAGTCTGTTTCAAGGGGCAAGGGTTGTGTGGAGGGACAAGAGGAATCTGCATTTAAATGTTTCCACACTATTTTTGGAGCATGGAGCAACATAGCTATTGAGGAAGCAAATCTAGGAGGGGGAGAAAGGCCTCGTGTTCATGATGCACTCTTGGCGAAGCAGCCTCATAACCAGCGGGTTTGAACTTTTGAACTGCAGGCAGCATGTTACATGGCAGCATATTAAGCACAGTAAGATCCCACCCAGTAAAAGTGATAGGAATGACCTGTTTGTGAGGATTTTGGGTGGTCGCTGAGGCAGGATTACCAAGCCCCTCTCAACAGTGCCATGGGATGTTTTCCCGTGGAAGTGTCAGGCAGACGGGTGTCCGTTGAACACCAGAATGATGCAGCCCTCCCTCGATTCTGCTTTGAAGTGTTCATCAAATACCGTCCTGGACTGGGCTTTAGATTTAGGAGGAAACCAGCCGGACAGTAAATGTGTTGTTATCGAGTGTCTGCCAGCTAGTATTTGCAACAATCAGAGATGGATTGAACCTTTCCACTGCCTTACTTAGACTTCCTTCCTCTCGTCCCATGTGGGACCATGAGCAGCCAGACCTTGCCACCAAGCTCGTTCACTCCAGCCCAGGCAGCGCCCTGCCCTTGGAGATTCTTCTTGTAAGAGTACTTCGCCAGGCCTCCTTTGGCTGGCCCTGCCTTCATTTTCCATCCGGTGGCATCCATTCCACTGCCACTCAGTTGCAGTGAACGTCCATGAGGTGAAATACCTGTCCTGCCAGTCTCAGTTGCCTCTCCGTCATGATGTCCTGCAGACGCCTCTAGCCAGTGGTGGTGCTGTCTCTCCACGTGATGCCCAGGATCTGAGGTGGGCAGCGCTGGTGAAAGACGTCCAACTTGTAGCAACCCCTTTGCTGTCCTCTTCTGTGTCTCCTGCCATTTGATTCTAGCCTCCTCGTGTTCTTGGTGTTCAAGCAGCATTGTTTCAGGTGGCTTCTCGAACGGTGGGCTGGGATATTCCAACTCCACATGGCGTGTGGCACACTGGGATCCTCAGCTACCAGAGTAAGCCTGCGAACCAGGCCTGAGGACTGAGCCGTCTAGGAATCATGGGCATTAATTTAGTGAAGCTCATTATCCACCCATTTTAGAACCTGCCTACATTCACTGCCATTAACTTAAAAGCATCTGTAGGTGAAGAGGAGATGCTAACAACAGCAGCCTGAGTGAATGATAAGGCATTGCAAAGGAGCATCCTGGGGATGTGAGAGTTACTATATAAATGCTCTATTGTTTGGCCAGCCAGTGTGGCCTTGGGAAGTTGACTGGTGAATGCACAGCACCCGTGCTTAAGGAAGAGGGAAAGCAGAGATTCAGCAAAGGCTGGTGGATGCACAGATTACATGTTCTATCATTGGCACTAGCATACCCACTGGATCTCCTGAGGCAGAGAGGCAGTTATATTCCCTGTTCCCTATGGAAGATATATTGCTTTTGACCAAGAATATCCATCCTTCATCAGATCCAGACCTCTACCCTCTACCAACATTCCCTTCTCCTTCTCGTTTGTTCCAACAGAGTGGGAAATATTGTGGAACGTTTGATCTTGGCCAGGATGGCCCTGAACTTGGAACGAGCCGGTGAGTTTCCTCACCCTTAACCCTCTCCTCCCCTCTACTGTCCACCTTACAGAAGTTTCCTCACCCTTAACCCTCTCCTCCCCTCTACTCTCCACCTTACAGAAGTTTCCTCACCCTTAACCCTCTCCTCCCCTCTACTCTCCACCTTACAGAAGTTTCCTCACCCTTAACCCTCTCCTCCCCTCTACTCTCCACCTTACAGAAGTTTCCTCACCCTTAACCCTCTCCTCCCCTCTACTCTCCACCTTACAGAAACCCTTGCCCTTTCTTTGTGCCTTTGGCCCCCAAACTCTCCAGCTTGCCCCCTCCCCTTCCTGGGCTGGCTCCAGCCGGGGTCGCCCTGACTTTGGGGGGGAGGCGGGGGGGGCAGGCTCGGTGCAGCTGGGTGATGTGGGCACGTCCCCGCTGGGAGCTGGCTTCGATGGTGACTGAGGCTGGCGTTACCTCCCTAACCCCTGACAGCTGTTGGAGAGATGTGACTCTGTTTAGCGGCTCTGTTGGACGGGTGCCAGCACAGGCTCCGGAGGGTGAAAGGGCAACGTTTCAACGGGCAGCACAGCTCAGAGCTGCTGCAGCAGCAGAGAAAGTTTCCCAGTCTGAACGGAATTACTCCACAACCTTCAGCTGGCGGCAGACCAGCTACTAGTGCTCTGGCAGAGCCAGCCTTTGTGAAGTGGAATAAGCAGACGTTGTTGGATCCAGTAATGGCCAGCTCTCAGCCATATCTGATACAGTCATCTTGTTGAAGCAGGGCAGCTGCGAAGAGATGGGCTGCTTCGTGCATTGGTCTTGCCTGTATTTTTAGCTGGGGATTGCAGTGTGACTGATTATCAGACTCCGTCTTGCGTTATATAAAAAAAAACCCGGAGGCAGCCAGCTAAGTGTCAGGTTTCACTCCAAGGAATGGCATTCCGGGCAGGATCAGGAATGGACAAGTCACATAGAGTGAGTACTGGATGAATGAAATGCAGAGAGAAGCTTATTAAAGATATAGCTGCATTGTGTGGATTGAGCTTAAGATGCAGAGGGGGTTGTGCCATGTTTCAATCGAAAACACAATCCCTGTTAACCATAGATCGGATGAGCAGCTTTCAGTGCCTCTGCTCTTACTCTTTCACTCCCTGACAATTCTGTTGTGACATAAGGAAGAGGGGTCATTATGCCCTTTATAAGAGATGCTGAGACAGTGCTCCTTCAAACACCAAACCTTAAATTTAAATCAAAACCCTTGAAAATTCAGAAACCATGCAGCAAGTGGCATCAGTGCATCTGGAATTAGAAAAGACAGCTTCACATTCAGGGAAGAGAATGCGAGGAGGGAAAAATGCCTTGGAAATGAAGAATTCCTCAATTAATGAAATAATACAGCATGTTTTTTTGGAGGGGCCAACTAGTCCATGCAAATGTTTTGAATTAGACGTGTGATAAGGCACATTAATAATTGATACTTAATGAAATATCTCTCACACCAAACTGCAATCCTTGCTCGAAGCATTAAGATTGCTCAAGACCTTTAACAATTTTTCAGGAAATTGTTTCATTGTTTAGAAAATCATCAATACCAATTCGAGGTGCAGCATGAAGAGCAGTGAAAGTTTCATGCAGATGTTTTCTTGCACATGTTGTTCTGCAGAAGGCTGGCATGTATGTTGCTGAGGAGTGATTGATGTGTTCAGAATGGTGTTTTCTATTCTGTCAGGCCGAACCCGGGGTTCCTGTTACTGGAGACTCTTTGATGTGTTCAGAATACAGTTCTCTATTCTGTCGGACTGTACCCGGGGTTCCTGTTACTGTAGAGTGTTCGATGTTTTCAGAATGCCGTTCCTTATTCTGTCAGACTGTACCCGGGGTTCCTGTGACTGGCGAGTGTTTGATGTTTTCAGAATGCCGTTCCCTATTCTGCCAGACTGTACCTGGGGTTCCTGTTACTGGACAGTGTTTGATGTTTTTAGAATGTTGTTTTCTTCTGTCAGGCTGTACCTGGGGTTCCTGTTACTGGACAGTGTTTGATGTTAACAGAATGCTGTTCTCTATCCTGTCATTCTGTACCCGGGGTTCCTGTTACTGGAGAGTGCTCAATGCTTTCAGAATGTTGATCTCTATTCTGTCAGACTGTACCCGGGGTTCCTGTTACTGGGGAGTGTTTGATGTTTTCAGAATGGTGTTCTCTATTCTGTCAGACTGTACCCAGGGATCCTGTTACTGGGGAGTGTTTGATATTTTCAGAATGCTGTTCTCTATTCTGTCAGACTATACCTGGGGTTCCTGTTACTGGGGAGTGTTTGATGTTTTCAGAATGGTGTTCTCTATTCTGTCAGACTGTACCCAGGGATCCTGTTACTGGGGAGTGTTTGATATTTTCAGAATGCTGTTCTCTATTCTGTCAGACTATACCTGGGGTTCCTGTTACTGGGGAGTGTTTGATGTCTTCAGAATGGTGTTCTCTATTCTGTCAGACTGTACCCGGGGTTCCTGTTACTGAGGAGTGTTTGATGTTTTCAGAATGGTGTTCTCTATTCTGTCAGACTGTACCCAGGGATCCTGTTACTGGGGAGTGTTTGATATTTTCAGAATGCTGTTCTCTATTCTGTCAGACTGTACCCGGGGTTCCTGTTACTGGAGAGTGTTTGATGTTTTCACAATGGTGTTCTCTATTCTGTCAGACTGTACCCAGGGATCCTGTTACTGGAGAGTGTTTGATATTTTCAGAATGCTGTTCTCTATTCTGTCAGACTATACCTGAGGTTCCTGTGACTGGAGAGTGTTTGATGTTTTCAGAATGCCGAACTCTATTCTCTCGGGCTGTACTAAGAGTTCTTGTTACTGGTGAGTGTTTGATGTTTTCAGAATGCAGTTCTCTATTCTGTCAGACTGTACCTGGTGTTCCTGTTACTGGAGAGTGTTTGATGTTTTTAGCATGTTGTTCTCTTCTGTCCGGCTGTAGCTGGGGTTCCTATTACTGGAGAGTGCTCAATGCTTTCAGAATGTTGATCTCTATTCTGTCAAACTGTACCCGGGGTTCCTGTTACTGGAGAGTTTTTGATGTTTTCAGAATGGTGTTCTCTGTTCTGTCAGACTGTACGCGGGGTTCCTGTTACTGGAGAGTGTTTGATGTTTTCAGAATGGTGTGCTCTATTCTGACAGACTGTACCCAGAGTTCCTGTTACTGGAGGGTGTTTGATGTTTTCAGAATGTTGTTCTCTATTCTGTCAGACTGTACCCAGTGTTCCTGTTACTGGAGAGTGCTCAATGTTAACAGAATGCCTTTCTCTATTCTATCAGGCTGTCCCTGGTGTTCCTGTTAATGGAGAGTGTTTGATGTTTTCAGAATGGTGTTCTCTATTCTGTCAGGCTGTACCTGGGGTTCCTGTTACTGGGCAGTGTTGGAAACTTTCAGAATGCTGTTCTCTATTCTGTCAGTCTGTACCCAGGGTTCCTGTTACCAGTTGATATTAGCCGCTTGCAGCTGAAGTAGCCTTATAGAGAGAATTTCCATTGCACTGGAAACCCGGGCTTTCCTATAGACCTTCTCCCACACTCCTGCTCCACACGGCCACAAACGCTGTTCATCATCAGGTGTCATGTCAAGAAGTGGAACTTGACAAGATTTTTCTCACACTGTCAGCTGGGACTTGGTTAGTCACACACTCACTGCCAGGCCAGAAAGTTATGGGATCACTCCAGAGACTTGAGTTCCAAAGACCAGTCTCGTTCTGAGGAAGTGCTGGACTCTCAGAGGAGCTATCTTTTGGATGAAGAAGATGAAGGAAATCTCCTGGCATGATCAACATTATCCCTGAACTAATATCATGAAAACAGATGACATGATTACCACATGGGAGTTTGCTGTGTGCAAATTGGCTGCTGTGTTTCCTACATCATAACAGGGATGACGACACTCTTCTAAAATACTTAATTGACTATAAGGAGCTTTAGGACATTGTGAAATCGTGAAAGTTGATATATAAATGCATGTTTTTCTCTCCCATCACTTCAACTCAAAGACATTTCCACACTGTAATTCACATTTGGAACATGTAGGATTTAATCTCCGAATTAGACCATAAAACCATAAGACATATGAGCAAAAATTAGGCCATTTGGCCCATCGAGTCTCTTCCGCTATTCAGTCACGGCTGATAAGTTTCTCAACCCCATTCTCCCGCCTTCTCCTCGTAACCTTTGATTCCCCTTACCAATCAAGAACCTATCTATCTCGGTCTTAAATACACTCAATGACCTGGTCTCCACAGCCTTCTATGGCACTGAATTCCATAGATTCACCACTCTCTGGCTAAAGAAGTTTCTCCTCATCTCTGTTCTAAAAGGTCTTCCCTTTACCCTGAGGCTGTGCCCTCGGGTCCTAGTCTCTCCTGCTAATGGAAACATCTTCCCCGCGTCCACTCTATCCAGGCCTTTCAGTATTCTGTAAGTTTCATTCAGATCCTCCTTATCCTTCTAAACTCCATCGAGTATAGACCCAGAGCCCTCAAATGTTCCTCATATGTTAAGCCTTTCATTCCTGGGATCATTCTCGTGAACCTCCTCTGGACCCTCTCCAGGGCCAGAACATCCTTCCTAAGATACGGGGCCCAAAATTGCTCACAATATTCTGACCAGAGCCTTATAAAGCCTCAGCAGCACATCTCTGCTTTTATATTCTAGTCCTCTCAAAATAAATGCCAACATAGCATTTGCCTTCCTAACTACCGACTCAACCTGCAAGTTAACCTTAAGAGAATCCTGGACTAAGACTCCAGATTTCTGAATTCTCTCCCCATTTAGAAAATAGTCTATGCCTCTATTCTTCCTACCAAAGTGCATGACCTCACACTTCCCCACGTTGTATTCCACCTGCCACTTCTTTGCCCATTCTCCTAACCTGTCCAAATCCTTCTGCAGCCTCCCCACCTCCTCAATACTACCTGTCCCTCCACCTATCTTTGTATCATCTGCAAACTTAGCCAGGATGCACTCAGTTCCTTCATCTAGATCATTAATGTATAAAGTGAAAAGTTGTGGTCCCAACACTGACCCCTGCAGAACTCCACTAGTCACTGGCCGCCATCCTGAGAAGGACCCCCTTATCCCCACTCTCTGCCTCCTGCCAGACAGCCAATCTTCTATCCATGCTAGTACCTTGCCTCTAACACCATGGGCTCTTATCTTACTGAGCAGCCTCCTGTGCGGCACCTTGTCAAAGGCCTTCTGGAAGTCCAAGTAGATAACATCCATTGGCTCTCCTTTGTCTAACCTACTCGTTACCTCCTCAAAGAATTCTAACAGATTTGTCAGGCATGACCTCCCCTTGATGAAACCATGCTGACTTTGCCCGATTTTACCATGCACTTCCAAGTATTCTGAAATCTCATCCTTAATAATGGACTCTAAAATCTTACCAACTACCGAGGTCAGGCTAATCGGCCTGTAATTTCCCGTCTTTTGCCTCACTCCCTTCTTAAACAGGGGGGTTACATTACCGATTTTCCAGTCCTCTGGGACCCTCCCTGACTCCAGTGATTCCTGAAAGATCGCCACTAACGCCTCCACTATCTCTTCAGCTATCTCCTTCAGAACTCTGGCGTGTAATCCATCTGGTCCAGGTGATTTATCCACCCTCAGACCTTTCAGTTTTCCTAGCACCTTCTCCTTGGTAATGGCCACCATACTCACTTCTGCCCCCCCGACTCTCTTGAACTTTGGGGATGTCACTCGTGTCTTCCACTGTGAAGACTGACGCAAAGTACCTATTCAGTTCCTCTGCCATTTCTTTGTTCCCCACTACTACTTCTCCAGTGTCATTTTCCAGCGGCCCAATGTCCACTTTTGCCTCTCTCTTACCCTTTATATATCTAAAAAAACTCTTGCAATCTTCTTTTATATTACTGGCTAGTTTACCCTCATATTTAATCTTCTCCCTCCTTATTTCTTTTTTAGTTGTCCTCTGTTGGTCTTTGTAGGCTTCCCAATCCCCTGGATTCCCACTGCTCTTCGCCACATTGTATGCTTTCTCTTTAGCTTTTAGGCTGTCCCTGAATTCCCTTGTCAGCCATGGTTGCCTCGTCCTCCTTTTAGTATGCTTCTTCTTCCTAGGGATGAATTTTTGCTGTGTCTCCCAAATTACTCCCAGAAACTCCTGCCATTGTTGTTCCACTGTCTTTCCTGCTAGGCTCATCTCCCAGTCAATTCTGGCCAGCTCCTCCCTCATGCCTCTGTAGTTGCCTTTATTCAACTGTAATACCGTTACATCTGATTCCAGCTTTTTGACAGAATTGACAGATTTTGGGTGTTTGACATCCCATCGGTATTTTTTTCAAACTTTCTTCCTCTACTTTTCTGTTCAGTGGTTCATAGCAATTGTTTTTTTTTAGCTTCATCCCGTTGTCTACACATTTCCCAAGATGTCCCTTATATAAGGAGCCAGAGTAATCCATGCGGCACCAAACACTGGAAGCTGAAACTGGCTCCTCTTCCGGAGTTGGAAATGTGTCAATTGTGATCCTATCGTTGAGGACTGACCACTTGGCAGCCTGTGGATGGTTGATAGTGAACAAGTGCACAGACGCGTTATACCCCCCCCCACCCTCTGCGTGGTCAGCATGAACCCTCTCGTGCAGCTATGATCATCTGTGGCGTTACGTTGTGGAGGAGTCTCGTATGACTGGAGTTCAGTGGACCTCCCAATTAGTGGAGAGGCTGTAACGAAGCCTGGAGTTCTGGGAAATTCACAACCTGAGGTTGATTTATCTCGAACAGTACCACCACACCCCCACCCCTTTACTTCAGTGTCATGCAAACCCAAGCAACGAGGGTCCCTTCTGGCAAATAACTTGGCAGCAAATGTAAAGATTTGTGATGTTTGTTCAATGGTGTACCGATATCCTTCAGTTTCCATCAAGCCACAGTGTTTGACGATGCGTTATGTGGAGTCAGCACGAGGCTGAAAACCCCCGAGTTCAGTAAAGGAGGCAAACTTCATTGGCCAGAGTCCTGAGCCTGCTCCATTAAACTCTGGAAAATGTTGGAATATCCATATTGCAGGAGGAAATGACTGGGCCCCTCTGTGAGGTGCTACCGGGCCTCACAGCCTGCTGACGCTCACTGCACGTGGCCCCTTGAGTTAGATATCAGAGGGCTGCCACTCACTGTACAAATAGACCTTGGCATGAGTCAGGGTAAGAGGGCACTGCAACCCAATCAGTGAATCTCAAGCCTGCACTCGATGTAAAGGGTTCTGATAAGGTCATAAACAGCCAGAGCAAGGCTCAAGGGAGTTATTTTCTGAAGCCCAGCATTAACTGTGTGCGGGCTGGTCAGATATTGTCTGGCCTTGTTCGTTCTGTGTTTTGTGGAAAATATTTTTCAGTGTCAATGAAAAAGAAAAGATTGCATTTATATAGCACCTTTCTTGACCTCAATGTGCTTTCCAACCCAGTGAAATACTTGTGTAGTTCAGCCACCATTGTGATGTAAGGAAATATAAGGAGTTAGTATTACTGAATTCTGTACTTGCAATGGATTGTTTCATGCAACATCATTTCCAATCTCTCTAATAACTCTGCTCTGTCATATTCATTCAGAGAGATTTCTGCCATTCTGAAGCTACATTGTCTCCAATCCGTTGTTACAGCTCGTTGGCTAATTATCACTGGCAGATATTTTTCTCTGTTCTTGAAAGCCAGCGTCAATATAAAACCAGAAAGGCGCTCCCTCTTCATCCGGGTGCCGACCTTTCTCACGAACATTTACTGAAGGGAGGGCCTCTTTGGTTTCTTCTGACTTGGCAAGTCACTTTTGTGCTGTCAGCTTCGGCTCATTTGGTTAGCCTTCCCTCCATTCTCAGTCGGAAGGCTATGCATTCAAGCATGCTCAGAGCTGACTCGCGGATGTCGCCTGGGAGGGCGGGGTGCGTCCAATTGTGAGAGGTGATGAAGCAACGTCCCATCGGCTTTGCTAGAGGTATAAGAATCCCGTGGGATCATTCAGAGAAGGTCAGCGCCCAGTTGGCATTCTCCCCACAATCAGCATCAACAGCAACAGATAGTGGTTGCAGTTACCCATCTCGTCCCGGTTTGTGGGACCCTGCATTAAATGGCTGTCGGTGGAATCTAGTAAGAGGTTAGCAGTGGATGTCAATCCTGCACACGCTTCCACAGTCAATGCAGGACAGCTTGTGGACTTCAAGGTGGAAGAAATTGACTATTTGCCTCCTGGGTAGCTGAGTTCACCAGTTCTGGATTAGCACAAACTTGACAGGGCAGGGTCCTGGACAATGCTGGAATTCACCTACACTTCAGCACTGTAAAATAAGAGCCGATACAATTTATTGTACCTAGGAATGGTGTACTGCTGCACCCTCCACTTCCAGGATTAGGAAGAAGAGCTCAGTATTTACCAGGAATAGGGCAGGATATGGATCTGGGATTGCAGTTTGCAATGGCTACCAGCCCCCAGGGGGTTAACCAGTTTTCAGCACACACTGAATAATTGATCATTTGCGTTTTTAAAAATAAAGAATATTTGTTTTCGGTGGCTGGTTCCATTAAATTTTTATGCCAAAAGTAGAACATGAATCTTATTTTAATTTTCCTGAGCTATCACGAGGTGATAAAACATTAAGCATTGTCCCTGCAGAGGGTAGACAGAGTCCAGTCACTGGAAAAATATGACACTCTAGGCTTGAGAAGTTTGGACAGCATCTTTATTTCATTCAGAAGACACGAGGCCCAGAGTGCACGTGACCTTTTTTTATCGCTGGGTATCTGACGCACAACTATCCAAACAAATGACTGGGAAATCCACCCAAGTACAGTCTCTGGTTACCTGCTGTGGAATAGTCTACACTGGCACCATAATGCTGTGCTGCTGTCCTGCCCCCTTGCCAGCGAGACATTAAACAGAGGCTCAGTCTCTGCCCCCTTGGAGGACGTGAAAGATTCTATTTGGGGAAAAGCTATGGCATCCTTCCCCGTATCCTGGCCGATATTTATCCTTTGACCATCATTGCGAAAGCGGATTAATCTGGTCACTTTCTCATTCCCGTTTGTGGGAGCTTGCTGTGCACAAATTGGCTGCTGCCTTTCCTGCACTGCAACAAAAAGCACTTCAGTGACTGTAAGTCATGCCCTGAAGTCGTGGGAGGCGCTATAGAAATGCAAACCCTTTCTTTCTTTCATGTATATCAGTTTGCTAATAGGACACAATCCACTTACAGTTTGGGTGCTGTAAACAAGGGAAGAAAATTGACTTCAGGAGTACTGAAATGGAAAATAAATACAAGAAGGGTTGTGTCAGCGAGCGAGAGAGATAAGTTTCCATTTTATGAAAGCTCCCCAATAATGGGCTCTTTGACCTCCTGCAGCAACCTCTCTGTGTCCTGCGACTGGCGATCTACCTGCCTGCTGTGTAATAATTGGACAGAGAGCATGCTTTCAGCTTGGAAGGCATTGATAGGCTGGGGGAGAGAGACCAGCAGACAACCATGCTAGCTTCCCATCCTGCAACACCAAGCGGTTTGCTGTTGCAAGCTTCTCCACAGTACAGTAGATGAATCCATTCCAGCTCCCACAAGGAGGTCTGACTGGCAGGCTGCTCTGGAATTCAAAGCGAGTCACTGATTCTTTTAAAGGACAAGTACGAGGGTTTACAGTGTGAAGTATGAAGAATTCCCTATGTAGAACAAGCAGTGCTTTATGGGCAATTCAGCCCACCAATGTTTAGCTGCTATTTGATTTATTTAATGCCATAATTGGCTCTCTTCCTCTCACCTTATTAGGATGGAGGCAGCTCATGCTGTGTTTCAACACATTCATTGGCTACTGTAAGTGAAGTATAAAGGAGTGTTACATAATAATGCAGTATAGAAGTATTATATAATAATATGCTTTGACCGGATGAGGTAAGCATTAACACTGTCTTACTGCAAGTGGTTCTTGCATATAATAAAATACAGCCTCTGGGACTTGGCTGACTTAGATATGCATAAGATGGCTGCCTTGTTTGCCTACAGAGTAAGAGTGATGGAACTTCAAAGGAATTCATCCTATATAAAGCACTTTGCAATGTCCCAGGGGATGTGATAGAGTGCTTCATAAATGCAGATTCTTTCTTCTTTTACCTTCAGCTGAGCCTTGTTCACTCTGGTCGACTCTGCCATTAGAAATACCATACTTCGGATGGAAAGCTTTATACATTTCCACCTGTAGTCATCTTGATTTTTAAAGACCACGGCTGCTCAAGGTCATTGTGAGCTTTGGGGCTATCGGAGGTTTCGCTAGGTGCCACAGGTTGTGAAAGACGAGGAATGTATGAATAAAGGCTCCGATTTCATGGGAGTAATGACGGCAAAATTATCAGCGTTTCTTGTCATCCTTCCCAAGAAACTGAACTGTGCGGGTTAAATGCAGAAATCCACAAATTGCTGCCATTTGACTTGATCTTTCCCCACAGGGTGTGCATCACTGATGTACCCCTTGACTGACATCAAATAGAAATCATTGAATTGATGAGATCTCGCCCTTTTACGCTATTACTCTTGCTGTAAAAACACTTGAAAGAGTTGCACCTTTTATTGAATGAAGTGTAATTGGGTTTTGAACTGAGGACTGTTCATAATTATTGCTGAACAGACTCTCTGGCCCTGAACCAAATTTAAGCTAAATGATTAAATGACTTCTGGAACACTTGACAGCAGTACATGGTCAGAATAATTTTTCTTTCCACGGATTTACAAATCTTTCCTTGCTCTCTCCAGGAACTTTTGGATCGAGTTTGGACAGAATAGTGAGGAAAAGGGCTGCTTCCATTCTTGTGTTTGACTTCTCACACCTCCCAAAATTGCAGGTGCATCTGCTTGTCCAGGCTCAGACCTGAAGCTCCTTTGCTGCTGTTCCTGCAGCCCCTAATGAAATTATTGCACGAGGATTCACCTGCGTGGTGAGCAAGTCCATTCTCTGGGATAAGGAAGGTTAAAATTATAATCAGCAGCTGAGACGGCTGATATTTTCTTCAGTTTTCAGGTAGAATTGATATTTCACTCACATTCTGGACCACGTTCAGGAATTTGTAAATGTCACTTAGTCTGGAATTATTTGCCCAATTCCTTGCCCTGTTCTCATCTATCGACTCCGTATCCCAGTGACTCAGCTTCACCATGCCTGCCCTCATTTATACATTCCTCCAGGGTTCCCTCGACCCCCTCCATGATATTTGGGTAATCTTCAGGTACACATTACAGCTGCGTGGTCAGTTCTCCTCCCTGCCCTCTGCTGTGTAGTCTGAGGCTAGTGCTTTCTGGAACTCTCCTCTCCCATTCGAACCTATCCCTTTTCTCCCTGACTTCAAAAACACACTTGAAAAAACGGACTTCCTCCTTCATCTCTTCCTCTCCGCCTACACCATTCCTGTCCGTCATTTGCAGGGTAAAGTGCTCTCTGACATTCTCTTACCGGAGTGCTTTTGGAATGTAAGTTGTCATTGTCGTAGTGCCTTGATGTGTGTTTTCTTGGAGTCTATTTGACAGAGAGGCCAGCTGGAATTGACAGCACTAGCACAGTCCCTATTCGCCTGGATGTTGAAAGCTGAGATCTAAATTGGATCAGTATCAAAGAATGAAACACAGTAGCCCAGTCAGCGCTCATTGAAACAGCTGTCAAGGATGGGTTTTTTGCCCTGGATTGCATGGGCAATAGGGGGCAGAGGTGCTGGTTTTGAGAGTCAAAAGCGAGGCTCCAACAGATTGTTTTTTTTTGGGGGTGGGGGGGGAAGGTTGCCGATGCAGTGGGAGAAACATCCTTGTTTGATGTTGCAGTGTTTGATGTTCAGTTCCTCATCAAAGCATTGACACTTGCCGGTTGGGGGGAATTAATGGTATTGCTTTAGTGTTGCAGTTACGTTATCTTTGGCCGCTTCTTTCTACTCTGCTTATCGGGCCGAATGTTTGTGCTTATCAAGGTGAGAGGCTTCAATACTGCTGGCTGCATCTCTAGGCATTACAGGGTTCCCAGCAGCATGCATTCCCAGGTCGGGCACAGAACAGCTTACAGATACTAGAACCAACTTTCTGGTACTTAACCCGAACAATCTGCCTCAGTATTGCAGAGGGATTACCTGTTCTGGCATTATAACATTTTCCCCTTTCCCACACCAGTCTCTCTTGAGCGATTGGAGCAATTTAGAATGAGTAGTGGCATTCCTATATATATATATATATATATATATATAATTATATTAATAATAATATAATAATAAGTGGCATTCCCACCCTGTCCGAGCCAGTATTTCTGTGTCATGGAATGTTTTAAGTTGTGCGTCCATGCCTACTTGGAAATAGATTAAGACAAACCTGAATTTATTTTGTGTAGCACTGTCACTGCAGTATAAAGGGTTAATAGCTGATATACATCATCAGATCACATGTCACTGGAGCTCAGAGAGAGATAGTTCTGGAAAGAGCCTCATGCTTACCTATCCCTGTATGTCATTATATATAGTTATAAATGTTTGAAAACTCCTGAGGCCTTGTTTCCAGTGGTCTATGTTAAACACACCCTGGGACTGTTTATGATGATACTGTTTTGTGGTTCATCTAACCTGTACTGGGATGGTTTCCCTCTACTCATGAGTAACTCAGGCCTGACTTACCTAACACTATATACATGATAGGGAACTAGGTAAGTACACCTCTCCTGCGTACAGACTATTCCATCTGCTCCACCGAGTCTCTAGCACATGACTGCTGATGTCACTGTTACATCATGATACACATCACCATCTCATTACCAGAACTATTAACCCATTATGTCGCAGATACTTCACCCACAATTAACGGGGAGAGCAGATTTTTGTTCCCTCCTTTTGGAATGGATTTGAACCCAGCTCTACTGCATGGTGAAGATTAATATTCAAACTCTCTGCAACATGCATTCCATCTCCCATTCTTTGTACAGCAACACAGTTTGCAAATCTTTCATCCTCCATCTCCATTGCATTCCAGCTCTGAAATGTGTGGCAGCTCAACAGCATCAGGGGGTCTCTATAATTGCTCTAAGTCACTTCTGCCTGTTAAGGCATTCATGCTGATTGGCTGGAATGTCCCATTGGCTGGAATGCGAGGCAATCAACGAGCAGGAAAGTTTCCAATCAGCAATCAGCAAATTTCAGAAAACCAGCCCATTGGACCATTCCAGTTGATCCAAACTCAGCAAATCCACTGTCAGCAGCAGCCACGAGACAAATAACCCAAACCCATTTTCCGCACCATATTCACAGAGACATTTCCCCTTGCTTCCGTTCCCTGTGCCGTTTCGGACTGGCTTTGGAATGTTGATTGGGATTTCTAGTTTCTGTGGATAAAGTCTGTATGAGAGTATTGGATTGTGGAAGACCGAGGCTTTGCTTCACTCCCAGAATCTTAGAACCTGGGTCACATGAGAATCAGGCAGACATTCAGCAAACAACGGGCTAAATCTTCTGGTCTCCGGATTGTCCGAGACCAGCCTCACGACCAAAACTGCACGTCGGGACCCTGTGGGAGTCCTGCCTTGGGGAGCTAAGTGGAACCTGCCTGGGAAGTTTCAACTTCGGTTGGAGAATTCCCCTGCTTTCAGGGCGCGCCGTGAATGTCCCCCGCTTGAGTCTGACATTTGGGGCAGTTCTCCTGTACCTGAATAGGAGATGTTAGACAGAAAGAACCGACTCTAACATTGGGTAACTGATGACTAACACCACCCTGCCCCACCCAAATCAACCCACTGACTACCCCCCTGATTACCCAGTTACCCTCCCAAACTGACTACCCCCCTTACAAGCCCAACTATCCTCATGATCACTCGACTGACCCAACCTAACTATCCCCCAACCACAACACCCCCCAACTACCCCCCTGACCCCCCCTACTGTCCTCTGATTGGCCAAGTACCCCTGTAACCATCCGACTGCCCTTCCTAATGCAGCCCGACTACCACCCCCCCCCCCCACAACCTGACCCAACTACCTCCCCGACCCAACATTACTGCCCCCAACCCCCAGAGTGTCATCCAAACCCAACCTGAAGACCTCCCCCCAACCACCTGACTCCCCAACTGGCAACACCAACCCCCCCCTACCCCCCGCTTCACCCAAACTCACCCAACTACCCCTGACCACCAACCTCACCTATCCACCCATTCACTCAACTGCTCATCAACATTCACACTGGACTGTTCAACTTAGTGTGTGGCAGCTAGTGCTATAAAAAGCAGGCATGTCCTGTCTCCACCGCCCACCCCCTATCCCGCCAACTGTATTCCACTCCAGCGGAGTTCCCTGAGGGAGGCTGTGCTGTGCTGTGCTGTGGGTTTCTTGGAAGCTAGGCTAAAAGCACCTTGAAGTAACGTGCAGCAGCATCGAATCAGGAGAATGTTTGAGCGCACTGGGAACCCAATGATCATTGCCGCTGCTCGGGGGGATCTGGGCCAGGAATTGCGCGGAGAAAAGTACATCAAAAATAAATTCTTTTCAATGCTGGAGGCAGTTGAAGCCATTCAGCACCATGCTGGGCTTTGGGATATCTGGGGTCAACGGGTGGTGACCTGATCACCTGAGAGCCGGAGTGTGTTTTGGTGAGATTGACTTGTGCCTTTCCTTCATTGGACTCGGAACTGTACGCTGAGTTTGTCAAATCAGAGATTGTTCATTCGAGAAGGAATTTTCCCTGGACCCTGTGACTGTGGGAATGATAAATAAATAGAGGTGACTTGATTGAAACCTTTAAGATCCTGAGGGGTCTTGACAGGGGGGATGTGGAGAGGTTGTTTCCCCTTGTGGGAGAACCTAGAACTAGGGGGTCACTATTTAATAATTAGGGGTTGACCATTTAAGACAGGGAGGAGAAGAATTTTTTTCTCCAAGGGTAGTGAGTCTTGGGAATGCTTTTCCTCAAAAGGCAGTGAAAGCAGAGACTTTGAATGTTCTCAAGGCAAAGGTGGGTAGATTCTTGATAAACAAGGGGGTGGAAGGTTATCCAGGGTAGCTGGGTGGTTACAATCAGATCAGCCATGGTCTCATTGAATGTCGGAGCAGGCTCAAGGGGCCTATTCCTGCTCCTAACTCTTATGTTCATAAGTAGCATGTGTTCGAGTAGCATTTGGATAGGGGGCAGTGGGTGTGAAGTCCAAACCACAGTAAATGATGACTGGGCCAAGATGCTGTTTGTTGAAGGCTTGACAGCGGGCGAGTTCCACCAATCAACACTTGAACAAAATCTGCAAATGCAACATGGAGAAGCAAGTGGGACAAATAACGTATTTCATCATGATAGAAATAAATACAAAACCTAAACCCTTCAAGAAATCTTTCAAGCCCATCAGGTATGACTGGGAGTGAGAAAGAAAGGTATTTGCATCTCGAGCAAGGATTATGAAGCTAACTGCATTACAAATATTTAATGAGTATTGTATTTTTCAGGATCATTGAAGTATGTAATATTTTTACTGGTGCTGTATGTTGCTTCTGTAAATCACTTGGGTTCCAGTGATGAACAAGCTGCTGTGTAAGGAAGAGTAGTCAGGTCTGGGATCGTCTGTAAGTGTTGTCACTGGAGGTCTACTGGGAATTTGACAAATGATTGCCTCAGTCGGGTATTCAGAGTTTTCTGCAGGATTCATTGATGATTTATGCCTTTCACGGGTAGCATGCAGCTGAAGACTGTGTTCTGAACTCCATGGAACAAAATAGAAATGGACAGTGCTGTTGCTGGATCAGCTCAGAACTGAGTAAAAATACACGATCCCCATACAGAAAGGTTGTGAAATACGAACTCAGATCAGACAGATTTAGAGATCGGAAGTTTGCTGTCATCACTTGGAATATTAGCTAGGTATTTATCCTTTTTTAAATGCCTCCGCACCTCCTTAAATACTAGTGTTGGGAGGTTAACATAAGTGTGAACAGACAATCATAATGTGTGTTACTTCAGGGAACATCCTAATGTGTTTTGAAGAGTGTGGTTTATGAGAACCATAAACTGTATTTGTTCAATCAGAGATGGTGCATTTGGGAAGTGATTTGGTGCAGACATTGTTGGGACGGGATTTATGGACACTCTGTTGGGAAGGGATTAGGTACGGACACTCTGTTGGGAAGGGATTTGGAATGGACACTGTTGGGAAGGGAATTGGTACGGACACTCTGTTGGGAAGGGATTAGGTACGGACACTCTGTTGGGAAGAGATTAAGTACAGACACTCTGTTGGGAAGGGATTTGGTACGGACACTCTGTTGGGGAGGGATTTGGTACGGACACTCTGTTAGGAAGAGATTTGGTATGGACACACTGTTGGGGTGGGATTTGGTATGGACACTTTGTTGGGAAGAGATTAAGTACGGACACTCTGTTGGGGAGGGATTTGGTACGGACACTCTGTTGGGGTGGGATTTGGTATGGACACTCTGTTGGGGTGGGATTTGGTACGGACACTCTATTGGGAAGGGATTAGGTACGGACACTCTGTTGGGGTAGGATTTGGTACGGACACTCTGTTAGGAAGAGATTTGGTATGGACACTCTGTTGGGAAGGGATTTGGTACGGACAGTCTGTTGGGAAGGGATTTGGTATGGACACACTGTTGGGGTGGTATTTGGTATGGACACTCTGTTGGGAAGGGATTTGGTATGGACACACTGTTGGGAAGGGATTTGGTATGGACACTCTGTTGGGAAGGGATTTGGTATGGACACTCTGTTGGGAAGAGATTAAGTACGGACACTCTGTTGGGAAGGGATTAGGTACGGACAGTCTGTTGGGAAGGGATTAGGTACGGACACTCTGTTGGGGAGGGATTTGGTATGGACAGTCTGTTGGGAAGGGATTTGGTACGGACACTCTATTGGGAAGGGATTTGGTACGGACACTCTGTTGGGGTGAGATTTGGTACGGACAGTCTGATGGGAAGGGATTTGGTATGGACACTCTGTTGGGAAGGGATTTGGTGTGGACACTCTGTTAGGAAGAGATTTGGTATGGACACTCTGTTGGGGTGGGATTAGGTACGGACACTTTGTTGGGAAGGGATTTGGTATGGACAGTCTGTTGGGAAGGGATTTGGTACAGACAGTCTGTTGGAAAGGGATTTGGTACGGACAGTCTGTTGGGAAGGGATTTGGTATGGACACTCTGTTGGGAAGGGATTTGGTACGGACACTCTGTTGGGAAGAGATTTGGTATGGACACACTGTTGGGGTGGGATTTGGTACGGACACTCTGTTGGGAAGGGATTTGGTACGGACACTCTGTTGGGAAGGGATTTGGTATGGACACTCTGTTGGGAAGGGATTTGGTACGGACAGTCTGTTGGGAAGGGATTTGGTATGGACACTCTGTTGGGAAGGGATTTGGTATGGACACTCTGTTGGGAAGGGATTTGGTACGGACAGTCTGTTGGGAAGGGATTTGGTATGGACACTCTGTTGGGAAGGGATTTGGTATGGACACTCTGTTGGGAAGGGATTTGGTACGGACAGTCTGTTGGGAAGGGATTTGGTATGGACACTCTGTTGGGTTGGGATTAGGTACGGACACTCTTGGGGTGGAATTTGGTACGGACACTCTGTTGGGTTGGGATTAGGTACAGACACTCTTGGGGTGGAATTTGGTATGGACACTCTGTTGGGTTGGGATTAGGTACAGACACTCTTGGGGTGGGATTTGGTACAGACACTCTATTGGGAAGGGATTTGGTACGGACACTCTGTTGGGAAGAGATTAAGTACGGACACTCTGTGGGGAAGGGATTTGGTACAGACACTCTATTGGGAAGGGAATTGATGTGAACACTCTGTGGGGAAGGGATTTGGTACGGACACTCTGTGGGGAAGAGATTAAGTACGGACACTCTGTTGGGGCAGTATTTGGTACGGACAGTCTGTTGGGAAGGGAATTGATGTGAACACTCTGTGGGGAAGGGATTTGGTACGGACACTCTGTGGGGAAGGGATTTAGTACGGACAGTCTGTTGGGAAGGGAATTTGTATGGACACTTTGTTGGGAATGGAATCAGCATGTGCAGTGTCAGGATGTTCATTATGGTCATCCCACTGGAGCAGGAAGTATAAAGGAAGTGTTTGTATTCTTGAGTGTGTGTTCGATGTTCACAATACCACGTCAATAAAGGCCACCCTCCACTCTAAATGGTTTTAAATCTTCTCTTCTGGTGGAGTTAAAGTAACACCATTCACACTCTAGATGCAGCCATCTCGCTCGTTGTTTTATTTTCTAACATATATTTTAACTATTAGCCTCTGCTGTGTACCTGCATTAGCTCCAGACTCTGATCTGGATGATACAGCTTTCACTTACCTTGGTTCTGCCCTTTGTAACTCCTTCCAAAAGACACCTCCTCTACCTCTCTCTTTGCTCAAAACCCATCTCTAAACTCATCTTAACTGTTACACAGACTCTCCCCACTCTTCCAATCTTCACCTGTGAAGCATTTCAGGATGTTCCTTCTGTGTTAAATGTCCGGTGTAAATACAAGCTCCTATTTAGTGACAGTAGGATCATATTATCACTGGAAAAGCAGCAGCTGGTGCAGCACGGTGATGCTTTTACCTTATGCATCATTTGTGCTTTGGCACCAATTCTAACACACACACTGACTACCTTAAGCAGATTATAATTGTGAAGGAACAGTTGAGACCTGTCAGTGAGTCGAAGGCTGCATTCTGGGATGTGTGATTCATAGAATGACCATGGAATCTTGTACTTCACTCTCTGCTTCCAAGATCTTCTGAATCTCTCAGATACACCACGACCCCTATTTCACTGAGAGTTATGCAGCCAGCTCCATTTGCTGACTTGGACATTTGATTTTCCAAGTGTTCACAATGGAATGCACCAGCAACATGCTCAGCCCAAAGAAGGTTAGCAAAAGTAAATGAGTTGAAAATCCCCGAGAAGCTTAAATGGCCAATAACCAATGAAGCCCCAAGACCTGGACAATACTTATTCCAGAGGGAGCGAGAGACACAGGAGGCATTCACAATTATTGTGAGGGGATCAGTAGATGTTCCTGAAAGTTAAGAATTGGTTGATGTAACTCCTATGTTCAAAAAGAACCACCAGCCTGAAACTGGAAACATGTTAGCCTCGTTTCCCTTCCCTCTGACCTGATGGGTTTGATAATCAGGAATAATCCTGAAGATTATCCATACATTGATAAACTGGTTAACAACAGTCAATGTGGATTCAGGATGGGAATATCCTGCCTGAACGACCTTTCTCTGAGGAAATGACAACACAGCCACACCACAGAAACTTTGTGACATGAGTTCCAACCAAGTTTCAAATGGTAGACTATTAATTACGCAGAAAGCTGCGAGGATTCGAGATAAATCCTGGGAATGGATGAGAAACTGGCAGAAGAATACGAAATAAGAAGCATTGGGAAGAGCCAGAGCAGGTGAAGCGATTTCTGAATAGGGGACCCAGGACTTGGCCTTGGAATCACTACTGTTTTCAAGTTACATAAATGGCCAGATTCCGAACTCCAAATCCAAATGGTCAAATTGACAGATGGCACCAAACCGGGGAGGGCAATGGAAATAGAAGAGGTAGCTTACAAATTTCAACCAGAGTTGGACAAGATCTATAAACAGACAGAACAATGGCAGAACAATGTAAAATATTGCATACAGGAAGAAAAGTGAGTGACATAGGTGCTCCATGAGTGGTGCTGATGTCACTGGAGACAAAGTTGAAGGGAATCTAGAAGATTCTGTGGAGCCAACGCTAAATATCACTAACCAATGACAGAGCAGCAATCTCTGGGATATTGAAGAGCATTTTCAATAGAATATCAGTCAGAAAGGCTATTCAAACTTCATCTTCCTCTGACTAAACAGTATATAGAGCAATGAGTCCAGTTTTGGTCACCAAGAATCAGGAGGGATGGTCACACACAGGGGATGGTGAAGAGAAGAGGCAGGAACCTAATTGTAGTATCAGAGGGTGGGGGAATGGGTCAAGTCTTGGAGAGATTTGGGGGTGTTTTGCTTGGATATAAGGCACCTGAGGTGACCTGATCGAGATATACAAAATTGTTAAGGAAAGGAAAATAATAAATTGATACTTGAGATTAAATTGCAGGGGGAGAATTTAGTGACAATAATTCAGACTTTTTAAAGGACATTTTAGAGCAGATGCCAGGAAACAATTTTTTTGCATAATTTGTACAATAAGGCAGTGTCCATTAACTGTCAGGGTTCCAGCATCTCATCAATACCATAACGTGGTTGATATTGAACTGTGCAGAAATCCTGGTGCAATTATTGGTCCTGGATCAGCACGTGTTAATTATCGGTTCACTAACTGCTCATCTGAGACCCACAACACATGCTTGGAAATGACTCCGTTGTACAGGTGCAGTGAAGGGTTTGTTCTTGGTGCCTGTGATCTCAGCGCTGATCAGGCCAGTGGTTGCAGTGCGTTCAGTCGGGTAGACACTCAGTATTGACGTTGAAAACAAATTATTTCTTGGGATGATTTAGAGCAGCGTTTTTGGGGTTTGTTGTAAGTGTTGCGAGCACAGCACATTTTTTTGACGAAGAGGGTCATTCTTTCAATGGGACATACTATGGTGCATTTCACAGTTGAGGCCTGGCTATCTTCCCTGGTTTGGTGTTGGTCGTGGACCATTTCAGCTGGTGAACCACTGGCTGTACACAGAGATTGGTCAATACCTGTGGAAGGTGTGCAGACATTATCATGGGATGTTACACTGCATCAAGTCATTGTCTGATCAGACATTAATATAGCTAACAGGAGTGTACAGCTTGGGATGAGAGAGAGAGATGCACCTTAGCCTGATCTTTGAACAGTGAAGTAGTTGAACGCCTTGCCCCTCCAGAGGGTAGCATTTGACTCAAAAGACATTGCTGATAAAGCAGTGGTTCTTTGAAAGAGTGTATTGGTTTTTGTTAACTCCTTGTTGGCGTTGTATGCGATTGGGTTATCTCCAAGTTTGTCAATGTTAACCTTTCAGTGATTTCTGCGAATGCAATGGGAGAGACCCCAGAGCTGCTGTAGGCTTGTGTGACTCAGACAGTACTGACACTGTAGTGCTTCCAGCATATGATGTCTATATATAGGGCAGAGAGAATAGAAATAGCCCTCAGCCCACATATTCACGTAGTTGGGATTCCTTCCTGACACAGGGATAGATAGCAGCTCTTTCTCTCAGAAACCAGACTGTTTATCTGCTATCCAGTCCTGGATGAGCAATAATTTCCCCCAATTAAATATTGGGACGATTGAAGCCTTTGTTTTTGATACCTGCTCCAAACTCTGTTCCCGAGCTACTGACTCCGTCCTTCTCCCTGGCAACAGTCTGGGATTAATCTTGGTGTCACATTTGATCCTGAGATGAGATTCCCACCTCATATTCAGGGCGTCGTTAAGATTGAAGTGGAACCAGTCCCTGCAACCAGGAGGAGAGGCCTCATGGACTACAAGCAAGTCCCCTCCAAATGAGACCTAGATGCTCTCAGAGCTCCCAGAATCAAGTCTTGGTGGACTGCTCGGCACTGCACCAATCAACAGCGTTCAGTCTACGTCTGAGCCTGGTGACGTTAGATGCACGTATGAAGGAATCAAGAAAGCAGGAGCCCCAACAGTAACCAAATCAGCCCGCTTGAAGGCAAAGACAGGGATGATCATCACCGAACCGAGCAAGCAGATGGAAGGGTGGATGGGGCACTATCTCCAACCCTACCCAGCGGAGAAGCCTGTCACTGTAGAAGTGCCATTCCAGGCTTTACTATCACGGAGGAGCTGGACAGCGGGCCCACCATAATAGAGCTCAAGAAGGCCACTGCCCATCTCGCCAGCGAGAAAGCCCCAGGAAATGATGGCATTTCCATCTGAAATCATTGCAAGTGGAAAACCAGCACTCCTGCAGCATCTCCACGAGCTTCTGTGTCTCTGCTGGAAGGAAAGATTTGTGCCTCAAGACATGGCTGATGCAAACATGGTCCCCTTGTACAAAAGCAAAGGGGTTGGCAATGACTGTAACAATTCCTGATGAACCTCCTTGTTAAGCATCATGGGGAAGGGCCTTGCTCCTGTTGCTCTGACCAGATTGCCGAGTCTCCGTGCAGCTCCAGAGCTGGCCGATCCACAGTGGACATGACTCTCTCACTTCGGCAGTTTACAGGAGAGGTGCCTCGAACAGTGCAGACCGCTCCCATCGTCTTCATAGACCTCACCAAGGCCTTTGACCTTGTCAGCAGGGTTGGGCTTTTTGAAAGTGTTGTGAAAAATAGGCTGCCTGCCTGGACATGTCATTTCTTCTCTCCATGAGAACATGCACAATTTTTGTCAGTTAACGTGGAGCATTGTCGGAAGCTTTGAAAATCAGAAGTTGAGTAAAGCAGCGTTATGTCTCTTTGCCAACTCTCTTTGGTATATTTTTCTCTATGCTGCTATTGTATACTTTGGGCGACTCAAATGAGGGTGTCTACCTGCCATGCCACAGCCAATGGCAAGCTGTTCAACTTGGCAAGATTGTCCCAAGGCCAAAGTGCTTAATGTCCTAGTTTGTGAGTTGCTTTTTGCTGTTGACACAGCGCTGGCATACAATACTGAAGTTCACTTGCAATAGCTTGTAGACCAGTTCTCCCAGGCCTGCAAGAAGTTTGGACTGACCATCAGCATCAGGAAGACCAAAGTTATAGACCAGGGTGCAGAGACTCCACCATCCGTGAACATTGACAGCCTCACTCTGGAGGCCCTTGACAGCTTCACATACCGAGGATCAACATTTACCAGCAGCCTGTCCCTTGATGCCGAAATCAGTATGAGGATTGCCAAGGCTGCAGCTGTCAAGTCAAAGTTGACCAGCAAACTAATGAAAACACAAAGCTCTGTGTATGCTAAGCTGGTGTTCTCTACTCCCTCTTTTACACTGGCGAGATATGGACAACTTATATAAGTCAAGAAAAGCACCTGACCAGCTTCCATCTCCACTGCCCCAAATGAACATTGGGCATCTCCTGGTAGGGCATCTCCTGGCAGGACAGAGTGTGGAAGATGGAAGTACAGCAGCTTGCAGGGATCCCCAGCATGTTTGCCCACAGGTCAGCGGTGACTCGGTTGGCTGGGTCATGTGAGCTGAATGGATGACGGCCACATCGTCAAAGTCATGCACCATGGCAACCTTCGGCAGGAGACCCAGAAGATCGCCCACGTCTGCGATACAAAGATATCTGCAAGTGAGACTTCAAGTTGATGGGGATCGTGCATGGGGGTACTTGCTGCTGACTGGAGTGCCTGGGGATAAGCAAGTCAGAAAGGATGTGAAAAAGGCAGAAGACAAAAGAAATGACCAGATGACAGAAAAGAGAACCTGCTGGAGGGGAAAAAAAAGCATGAGTCGATCTTGGGCCACACTGTCTACCTGTGCCAGAACTCCCAAATCGGTCTCTGAGCCACAATGGACAATGTTCAATGCAGAAGTGACATTTACCCCGGACACAGTTCATTGTCTCCTAAGACAGGCAGATGCCATCAACATTTAAATCTGAGATGAGCTCCTGACCTCGTGTTTGCACCATCATTGGGACTGCCTACTTCCATCTCTGTAACATTGCCCTGTCTCAGCTCATCGGCTGCTAAAACCCTCACCCATGCCTTTGTTACCCCTGGACTCGACTATTCAAATGCACCCCTGGCTGGTCTCCCACATTCTACCCTCCATAAACGCGAGGTCATCCAAAACTTTGCAACCTGTGTCTCAACTCACACAAAGCCCTGTTCTGTATCACCCTGTGCTCACTGACCGATGATGTCTTAATTGTAAAACTCTCATCCTTGTTGTCAAATCCCTCCCCATGGCCTCTCCCCTCCCTACCCCTACAATATCCTTCAACCCCACAACCCTCCGAGATATCTGCGCCCCTCTAACTCTGGCCTCTTGTGCATCCTCAATTATAACATTGCTCCACTACTGGTGGCTGTGCCTGGGCCTCGAGCTGTGGAATTGCTGACCATGGGCAGCCTGGTGAGCAGGCTGGAGGTCATCAGGCTAGGAGACTGCTTTGCAAGTCCAAAGCCCATGAGGTTGTTTGGGTGCATTGGGAGATTGCGAGATTGTGGGAGGCCATGAGATTGGCATGGGATGGTTCCTGATCACCTGGGCATCCAGATTGTCAGGTGGGGGTGGTGGGAGTTCCTGGCTGCGGGGGAAGGGTTCAGTGGTGGTCTGTGGGTTGCTGATTGTGGGGGTGGAGTCCAGTAATGGTCGGTTGGGGGTGGGGGAAGCAGATGGTAGCTGGTGGGGAAGGGACAGTTCATGCAGATTTACTGGACAGCTTATTGGGCTGTGGGAAAGGACTTATGCTCCGGCCTGGCCCACAAGCGGTGCTATAAAGGCACTTGCCTCATGGATTCAGCACCTCCTTTCAGCTGCCGAGTCTGTTGGAGCCAGGGAAACCCAGTCACCTGTGGTTAAAAATAGGACACCTGCTCGTATGAAGATGTGCAGCTTCAACACATCATGTCAATGGCTAACACGTTTCCAGTGATTGGATTGCTTGCCAGCCCCTCATTCCACCCACATTAAATCTGGGAATGGGCGGATTTGATTCCTGTTTCTGACGTCATGCCTCTGATATGACCCCAAGATTCAGCCCTGCACCCCAGAATCTGAAAGGAGACAAGGGTTCGCTGCTGGTCAGTGTGAATGCGTGAACAGGGAGTAGTGCGAAGAAGCTTCTCACTAACCCAGCAAGGAACTGTGGGGAAAGAGAGGAAGTTGTCACTGACTGTAAGACCCAATGTGATGATCTTACACAATGCCTCTGCATCAGCTTGTACGTGCTTCATAGAGCAGGTGTATTGTGCTAATGATCTGTGCTGCTGACACAGTCTGCTCCTGTTACTCATTCAAGTATGCTGAACAATTGGATCACCGGCATTTTATGAATGGAGTTTGACAGCGGGGCATTGACTACACGCATTAACCATGCTCCAGCTCAACTTCACAGACAGTCGCTTGTCCGACTCGACTTGAGATATTGGCTGCTGAGCATCCCAGCCTGCAGCATTTAATGCAAAAAACACACATAACCTTTCCTTTCAGCTGAGAAACCCAGGTTAGGAACCAAGGCCCATTGCTTAGGGCGAGTTTGCCGGAGAAGACTTGGTAAATCAAAAAGTATTGTAAGTGTGACAGAAGAAGGATTGTTGGTGGTGGGAGGGGGAGGAATGAGAGGGTAAAGGGTTGCTTGTGACCACTACAGGACATTGGGACATACAAGGAAGCGTTAGAAAGACTCTCCTGAATGTGGAGTAAGGATTATCTACCAGTAAGATATCAGTGGGTAGCTGGATCTTAAGTTCTGATGATGGCATTAAGATGGGACCAAACGTTTGATGTTTTTGGAAGCTCAAGCTTGACATAGAGTACGACATTCAAAGCCGATACCCTATTGCAATTCATTCTTTATCCTATTCCAAATCTTTGTTTCCGAGTGTCTTAAAATCTGCGGGACTCCCAATCTGCCTTCCCTTGCACATCCAGCAGGTTTTAAAAACACAAACATGGCTTCATGCAACCCTTTCCTTCTCTAAGTGTCGATGCACATTGGCGTCCTTCAATCAGACGGTTGAGATGTTCATGGTTATGGAGCTTTGGGAGAGGATTGTCGGGGTCAATGAGTTTTGGGCAGCTGCTTGTCCACATCCATATAACTGTTGCAACCAGACAAAACTGTGTACGTACAAGGTATCCCACTCTGGGTGTACCTTTGCACCAACTGAGTGGCAGGTTCTGCAGCTCCAGTATAAGCGAGGATTAGCAGATTTATGAGTAAGGTTTTTTATTCTTCTGTTTCCACTTAGGCAGACACAGCGACCAGTTTCCTCAGGACTGCACGATCTGGGAACTTGGACAAACTACTCGACTACTTGAAGAATGGGGCTGAGATCAACACGTGTAACCAGGTCAGTGCATTGTGTTCATGCCTTTTTACCCAATCATGTGGCTCAAAGCAAAGCAGGAGGCTTGGGCCTCTTGTGTTTCAGACCTTGACAGTGACGTTTAGAAGAACGAGGGATGATCTTATTGAAACATATAAGACTTGATAGGGCAGGTAGCAGGAGGATGTTTCCACTGGTGGAGGAGACTCGAACTAGGGGACACAGTTTAAAAATAGGAGGTCTCCCTTTTAAGACAGAGATGAGGAGAATTTTTTCTCCGAGGGTGGTTTCTCTGTGGAGTCCTTGGTCCCAGAGAGCAGTGGAGACTGGGTCACTGAATTTATTCAAGGCTGAGTTAGACAGAATTTTAACAGGCAAGGGAGTCAAGGGTTATGGGGGGGCAGACAGGAGAGTGGAGCTGAGACCACAACCAGCCATGATCTTACTGAATGGCAGAGCAGGCTCGAAGGGCCGAATGGCTTACTCTTGCTCCTAAATCCTATGTTCCTGTGATGGTTTAATGTAGACCCAACGGTTTTGAAATGTCAATCATTCTTCACCAAGGCTACAGGCCAAGTGCTGGAAAATGGGGTTAGAGTAGATAGGTGCTTGATGGCTGGCGTGGACACGATGAGCTGAAGGGCCTCTTTCTGTGCTGTAAAACTCTATGACTCTATCCTTCCCCATGTTTCTCCCTGCTGCAGATGGATCAAGGTGATTCCGTTAGCTTTGCCCTGATTTCATTGTCCTGCATTTCATTTTTGTTAATAATGGGTGCAGGGGAGATACTTTCCATGATCTACTCAACAGGCGATTGTGTCAAACAACAGATGATAAATAAGAAGACGGGATATGTTGAAACAAATGACATTATTAAACATAGTGGGGCTTCTGAGAAGGAGAAAAACAGTAAAGATTGGAAATGGGTGGTACTGGGATGAACTGGAGTTCCATTTTAAGGTGTACAAGACCTGTTCGGACCAGCACCAGCTTTTTCCCAAGTTCTACTGGATTTTCCTTCTGGGTTGATTTGACTTCTGGGTGACCAACTGGGAAATAGTCCTGAGCTGTTACCAGGAAAGTAAATTTAAGCCTTTCCCAGGCTGATTCTTTTCTCTTCCATTGTCTGTAGACCGGCCCAAGCCTATAGAGTACACCCTCCATTGAGGGACTCTTTACGACATAGGAGCCCAGTTTCTGTTTTATAAAGGGCCAAGTCCCCAAAACTGGTGGACATGGTGAACCTGGCAGTCGGTCCCTTTTACCATGGCACTGGCCAATTCATGATGGTAAAGCAGCCGATTCCATTTGGAAGCCGCTCCTGCCCCATTAGCATCAGTTCACAAGAGCTGCCCGGCGTTCCAGCCTTGTGGGTTGAGAAATCTCGATGCTGGTTTTGCTCATCCAGTGACAGACGTGCGTAACTCCCCTGCTCCCTCAGATTGTGAATCATCCCGATTCCCCCAGGCTCCGACATTGGTCTGATTCAAAATAGCAAGAGCTGAGCTGCAAGATTAACAAGAGGTCAGCATCATGAACCTCTTCACGCTCTTTCATTTCTGAATCATTGCTCTGGACAGTTGTTCCTTGAGCCAATTGCCATTTCTATTCCAAAAGAGTTATTTTGTTCTCAAATCACGTCAGAAGAGAGGCAGTGGCACAGTGGTATTGTCACTGGATGAGTAATCCAGGGTCCCTGGGTTCAAACCCTACGATAAAACATCTGGAATTAGAAGTTTAATGATGACGGTAAAACCACTGTTGATTGTTGTAAAAACCCGTCTGGTTCACCATTGTCCTTTAGGGGAGGAAATCTGATCTGGCCTACATGTGACTTCAGAATTAAATGCCCTCTGAAATCACCTTCTCAAGGGCAATTAGGGATGGGCAATAAATGCTGGCCCAGCCAGCGATGCCCACATCCCATGAATGAATAAAAAGACCCAGAATGGATATACTAATCTATGAGGTGCTTGGTGAAGCCCTGACATCAGGCAGCTATGTCCTAGGTAGTCTCAGCTGCAGACAGGGAGAGATTCCCTGTAACCCACTCTGTACACACTGTAAGTAAGCTAGTTTTTAGGTAAATACCCTGATACGCCTACAGTTCTTCCTTGTTAGAATCCTTAGCGCATTCTACCATGCTGTTGGCTAGATAGTGCCCACTCTCAGTCTAACAGGAGGTTTACTGTCTGTTAACTAAAGCCTCAGGCTGTTGCAGAAAGCAAAGGGTAGCCCCTGAAAGTGTGTCCGTGTGGAGTGCACTTCAAAAAGTTTCGGACATTACTGGGAAATGGGTGGAAATCCCATCTGAGTGCAGACCGGTCAACTGCAGCCTCAAAGACTAAAAAAAATTTCAAGTTTAAACAGTCAGATCTTAACTCAAAGCCTCAGGGCCCTCCGAAAGAATCCCGAAGGACACCCCTGCTTCTCTCGTTCTCTGGACTTTTCTATGTAAAACAGCTTTACTTGGCTGTCAGAGATGTGGAAGTGTATTGCAGAGACCTGACCATGTGAGGGAGCAGTATCATTGTTTAGTGCTGTGAAGCGATGGGCTGCTTCAGGCAGCCCAGACTCTGCCCTGTCCTCCTCCACGTCCCTCTCGCGGGGATCGTCAAGCATGCACAAGGACCCGTTGCAAAAGTCACACAAACTCTGCCAGAGCCCAGCGCTTCCCCCCCCCACCCTGTGTCAAGAGGCGATGCAAGTATTTAGTTTCCGTTCTCCGCTGGGTTTGCCTGTCTCATCTGGAGCGGAACGAGATGCACTGCAACGAACAGGAGCGGTGAGGGCAAGAGCAAATCCACCGAGCTGTTAAACGACACCACCGGAGAGTAAGGACAGGATTGGGCTCCAATCTGACTCTCCAACCTTGCTCAAAGATCCCGTCCATGCTCATTCTCTACTCTGGACAGGCAGGTTCAGGATATCAGTCACCTGGGTGTTTATGGGCCGAGTCGGCCCAGATTTGCACTAGGTCCGGTAGCGGGCGTAAGAGAAGTTGTTTTATGGCAGGTTTTCGCCCCCCCCCACCCCCCCACCTTCCCGCTTCATTGTTACCTTGCCGCTTCCTGACTCCGGGCCGCCACGTTTAAGCTTCTCGATGCTCGCGGCCCAGGACCGCTCCGGTGAAGACATGGCCTCAAAAGCCAAGAAGACCTCAGACCCCACCTCCCCCCCCCCACCCATCCACCGATTCAGTGACACATCGCTGGGACCCCTTCTGGACACCCTGGAGACCAGCTGTGATGTCCTCTATGCCCACTCTGGCTGCAGGAGGCCCATCAGTCTCACCACTCCAGCGTGTGAGGCGTGGGCAGAGGTGGTCAGTGCCAACGCTGCACGTGATGTTGGCCATCCAGTGCGCAAAGCAGATGAATGATCTTATCTCTGCTGCCAGGGTAAGGCAACCATCTGATCACTCTCAACTCGCCCCTCACAAGCCCATCGCACATTCCCTGGCATCTCACTCACTGCCAGCTCTAGGGACATCGCCTCTCACTCTCTCTACACACACACACACACACCCCCTCACCTCTCCATCCAGCCTCACCTCATCTGGAGACTGCCTCCTCAGCCCTCACTATCTTGAGGCCCCCACCCACACCCTGAGATACCACCCCCCCCCACCCTTCCTCAAACAAGCTGTAGCCCTGCTGCTATTGAAAAGCCACCCCCTGCCTTATGGCTGTTCTGGTAGCAGAGACCTGCCCGTGAGGTGTCTAAAAGAGACGCGGTGGAACCTGCGAAGGCTGGCGCCAATGACCACCGGCGCCACCCGAAACGAGGTGGGCAGACGAACCCTGAATGAAAAGCAGCTCGCCAGGCGCACGTGACTTGTGTACAGTTGTGAACCCCGTCGGTGTGTACTCACGCCAACGTGCCTGGATGATCCAGCGTAGGTGGAGGGGGGGAGGGGGAAATGATTCCAGTGAGCAGGGCTTATAACGAGGTGCTAAAATATTAAAATTAGGTTCCCGACATGCGGGCGGTGGGAAAGGTGGCCCCGCCATTGACGCGTGGAGCGGACAATCGCAAACTGGTTTCACCATGGCGCCAAACCGGTGTTTGGCCTTCGTGCCGTGTTGTCTCTCCTGTCCACCGTGATCCAATGGGACCGGACGATTCTGACCTGTGTCTTCTAGAGCGGAGGAAGGACAAGAATCCACAGAAAACTGGCCAAAAAACCAAAGTATCTTAATGTCGTTATGATTCCTCTCTAACTGATATTTAAGTAAGAGACACTGTCTTGAAGAGCAAACAGAAGCTACATTGAGCCAAGACAGCAGCCTTCAGTGCCAAGAATCTAATAGCTTTTATTCTGAAATTGATTTCAGATTTACAATTGCCTCCAAAGGTTTATTTTTCTGTGGCTGCTGCCTGCTTTCACATACTGATCACAGCGG
>NC_054483.1:10040856-10095856 GCF_017639515.1 Carcharodon carcharias | reverse complement strand
CCACTGAGCGGGTGCTTTAGTACGCTGCTTCATGTACCACTGAGCTGGTGCTTTAGTACACTGCATTGTGTACCACTGAGCTGGTGCTTTAGTACGCTGCATCATGTACCACTGAGCTGGTGCTTTAGTAAGCTGCATCGTGTACCATTGAGCTGGTGCTTTAGTACGCTGCTCCATGTACCCCTGACCTGGTGCTTTAGTACGCTGCATCATGTACCACTGAGCTGGTGCTTTAGTATGCTGCTTCATGTACCCCTGACCTGGTGCTTTAGTACGCTGCATTGTGTACCACTGAGCTGGTGCTTTAGTACCCTGCATCATGTACCACTGAGCTGGTGCTTTAGTAAGCTGCATCGTGTACCATTGAGCTGGTGCTTTAGTACGCTGCTCCATGTACCCCTGACCTGGTGCTTTAGTACGCTGCATCATGTACCACTGAGCTGGTGCTTTAGTATGCTGCTTCATGTACCCCTGACCTGGTGCTTTAGTACGCTGCATTGTGTACCACTGAGCTGGTGCTTTAGTACGTTGCTTCATGTACCACTGAATTGGTGCTTTAGTACGCTGCATTGTGTACCACTGAGCTGGTGCTTTAGTACGTTGCTTCATGTACCACTGAGCTGGTGCTTTAGTACGTTGCTTCATGTACCACTGAGCTGGTGCTTTAGTACGCTGCTTCATGTACCACTGACCAGGTGCGTTAGTATGCTGCTTCATGTACCACTGAACTGGTGCTTTAGTACGCTGCATCATGTACCACTGAGCTGGTGCTTTAGTACGCTGCATCATGTACCACTGAGCTGGTGCTTTAGTACGCTGCATCGTGTACCATTGAGCTGGTGCTTTAGTATGCTGCTTCATGTACCCCTGACCTGGTGCTTTAGTACGCTGCTTCATGTACCACTGAGCTGGTGCTTTAGTACGCTGCATTGTGTACCACTGAGCTGGTGCTTTAGTACGTTGCTTCATGTACCACTGAGCTGGTGCTTTAGTACGTTGCTTCATGTACCACTGAGCTGGTGCTTTAGTACGCTGCTTCATGTACCACTGACCAGGTGCGTTAGTATGCTGCTTCATGTACCACTGAACTGGTGCTTTAGTACGCTGCATCATGTACCACTGAGCTGGTGCTTTAGTACGCTGCATCATGTACCACTGAGCTGGTGCTTTAGTACGCTGCATCGTGTACCATTGAGCTGGTGCTTTAGTATGCTGCTTCATGTACCCCTGACCTGGTGCTTTAGTAAGCTGCTTCATGTACCCCTGACCTGGTGCTTTAGTACGCTGCTTTGTGTACCACTGAGCTGGTGCTTTAGTACGTTGCATCATGTACCACTGAGCTGGTGCTTTAGTACACTGCTTCATGTACCACTGAGCTGGTGCTTTAGTACGCTGCTTCATGTACCACTGAGCTGGTGCTTTAGTACACTGCTTCATGTACCACTGAGCTGGTGCTTTAGTACACTGCTTCATGTACCACTGAGCTGGTGCTTTAGTACGCTGCAGCGTGTACCACTGAGCTGGTGCTTTAGTACACTGCTTCATGTACCACTGAGCTGGTGCTTTAGTACGCTGCTTCATGTACCACTGAGCTGGTGCTTTAGTACGCTGCTTCATGTACCACTGAGCTGGTGCTTTAGTATGCTTCTTCATGTACCACTGAGCTGATGCTTTAGTACACTGCTTCATGTACCCCTGACCTGGTGCTTTAGTACGCTGCATCATGTACCACTGAGCTGGTGCTTTAGTACACTGCATTGTGTACCCCTGACCTGGTGCTTTAGTACGCTGCTTTGTGTACCACTGAGCTGGTGCTTTAGTACGTTGCATCATGTACCACTGAGCTGGTGCTTTAGTACACTGCTTCATGTACCACTGAGCTGGTGCTTTAGTACGCTGCTTCATGTACCACTGAGCTGGTGCTTTAGTACACTGCTTCATGTACCACTGAGCTGGTGCTTTAGTACGCTGCTTCATGTACCACTGAGCTGGTGCTTTAGTACGCTGCTTCATGTACCACTGAGCTGGTGCTTTAGTACGCTGCTTCATGTACCACTGAGCTGGTGCTTTAGTATGCTGCTTCATGTACCACTGAGCTGATGCTTTAGTACACTGCTTCATGTACCCCTGACCTGGTGCTTTAGTACGCTGCATCATGTACCACTGAGCTGGTGCTTTAGTACACTGCATTGTGTACCCCTGACCTGGTGCTTTAGTACGCTGCTTCATGTACCACTGAGCTGGTGCTTTAGTACGCTGCTTCATGTCCCACTGAGCTGGTGCTTTAGTACACTGCTTCATGTACCACTGAGCTGGTGCTTTAGTACACTGCTTCATGTACCACTGAGCTGGTGCTTTAGTATGCTGCTTCATGTACCACTGAGCTGGTGCTTTAGTACGCTGCTTCATGTACCACAGACCTGGTGCTTTAGTACGCTGCTTCCTGTACCACTGACCTGGTGCTTTAGTACGCTGCTTCATGTACCACTGAGCTGATGCTTTAGTACGCTGCTTCATGTACCCCTGACCTGGTGCTTTAGTACGCTGCATTGTGTACCCCTGACCTGGTGCTTTAGTACGCTGCTTCATGTACCACTGAGCTGATGCTTTAGTACGCTGCTTCATGTACTACTGAACTGGTGCTTTAGTACGTTGCATCATGTACCACTGAGCTGGTGCTTTAGTACACTGCATTGTGTACCCTGAGCTGGTGCTTTAGTACGCTGCTTCATGTACCACTGAGCTGGTGCTTTAGTACGCTGCTTCATGAACCACTGAGCTGGTGCTTTAGTACGCTGCTTCATGTACCACTGAGCTGGTACTTTAGTACGCTGCTTCATGTACCCCTGACCTGGTGCTTTAGTACGCTGCATCATGTACCACTGACCTGGTGCTTTAGTACGCTGCTTCATGTACCACTGAGCTGGTGCTTTAGTACGCTGCTTCATGTACCCCTGACCTGGTGCTTTAGTACGCTGCTTCATGTACCCCTGACCTGGTGCTTTAGTACGCTGCTTCGTGTAAAACTGAGCTGGTGCTTTTGTACGCTGCTTCATGTACCCGTGACCTGGTGTTTAGTACGCTGCTTCGTGTACCTCTGACCTGGTGCTTTAGTACGCTGTTTCATGTACCACTGAGCTGGTGCTTTAGTAAGCTGCTTCATGTACCATGAGCTCGTGCTTTAGTACGCTGCTTCATGTACCACTGAGCTGGTGCTTTAGTACGCTGCATCATGTACCACTGAGCTGGTGCTTTAGTTCACTGCATTGTGTACCCCTGACCTGGTGCTTTAGTAAGCTGCTTCATGTACCACTGAGCTGGTGCTTTAGTACGCTGCTTCATGTACCACTGAACTGGTGCTTTAGTACGCTGCTTCATGTACCACCGAGCTGGTGCTTTAGTACACTGCATCATGTACCACTGAGCTGGTGCTTTAGTACACTGCATTGTGTACCCCTGACCTGGTGCTTTAGTACGCTGTTTCATGTACCACTGAGCTGGTGCTTTAGTAAGCTGCTTCATGTACCATGAGCTCGTGCTTTAGTGCGCTGCTTCATGTACCACTGAGCTGGTGCTTTAGTACGCTGCATCATGTACCACTGAGCTGGTGCTTTAGTTCACTGCATTGTGTACCCCTGACCTGGTGCTCTAGTAAGCTGCTTCATGTACCACTGAGCTGGTGCTTTAGTATGCTGCTTCATGTACCACTGAACTGGTGCTTTAGTACGCTGCTTCATGTACCACCGAGCTGGTGCTTTAGTACACTGCATTGTGTACCCCTGACCTGGTGCTTTAGTACGCTGCATCATGTACCACTGAGCTGGTGCTTTAGTACGCTGCTTTATGTACCACTGAGCTGGTGCTTTAGTACGCTGCTTCATGTACCACTGAGCTGGTGCTTTAGTACGCTGCTTCATGTACCACTGAGCGGGTGCTTTAGTAAGCTGCTTCATGTACCACTGAGCTGGTGCTTTAGTACACTGCATCATGTACCACTGAGCTGGTGCTTTAGTACGCTGCTTCATGTACCACTGACCTGGTGGTTTAGTACGCTGCTTCATGTACCACTGAGCTGGTGCTTTAGTACGCTGCTTCATGTACCACTGAGCTGGTGCTTTAGTACGCTGCTTCATGTACCATTGAGCTGGTGCTTTAGTGCACTGCTTCATGTACCATTGAGCTGGTGCTAGCAGGGACGAGAACTGCTTTCATTTACCTTCCCAACTTGTGAAAGAGCTGCCAAGATTCTGCTCCGCCTCTCCCTGGAGTAACTGCTGCTTAGTCAGTTCTCATTTGTGGCCAGTTCTCATTTGGTTTTGAACCAGACAGGTCTTGGAAATGGCCTTTCACTTTTAATCATAAAAACTGGACAGAAAAAGTCCGGTGCTTGCAGTTCTTGGCTGATTAAAAGGCAAAATGCGTGAAGTGATCTGTTTAACATTACATAATTGGCAGTGTATTGCTGCAAAAAGAGCTGTTTCAAACCTAACTTAACTGTCTCTAATTCAATTAAGTCCCACACACATACATCAACACAAGACACCACTATTAATCTGCTTTACAATACATTCCAAATAGGATTATGAAAATAATTATATCTTCTAGACAATGAGAAATTAAATGAGTACTTTTCACCTGCTTTCATTAAAAATAGGATCCCCCCAGTATTACAGGAAAGGACTTAGAGGAGAAATGAGATCGGATGAAATAGATAAAGAGGAGGTAGTTAAAAGATTAACAGCTCTTAATGTGGGAGTCACCCAGTTAGGATGGGATGTACCTTGGGTTACTGGTTGAAGTGAGGGTGGAAATTGCAGAAGCTGTGACCACCATCTTCCAACCCTCCTTCGATATGGGAGTGGTACCGTCAAACTGGAAGTTTGCAAATGTTACTCTGCTCTTCATAAAAAAGGGGGATAGGTAAAGCAATTAACTACAGGGCAGTCTGCCAACCATGGGTGATGAGGAGAATATTGGAGACAAAACTCCAGGACAAAATTAACTGGCATTTGAAGAGTCAGGGTTTATAAATGACAGCCATCGTGGATTTTTAAAAAGGCTAAATCACATTGATGAAGTAATGGAGAGGGTTATTGATGCTAATGTGGTTACTCTTGTGCGTATGGACTTTCAAAAGATGTTTGATAAAGTTTCAGCCAACAGACTTGATAGCAAAATTGAAGCCAATAGGATTACAGGATCTCCTGGTTAATACTCGGACCACTGCGTTTCTTGATATGTATTAATAACCTGGACTTGGGAATCGAAGGGTCATGAGGACTCGAAACGTCAACTCTTTTCTTCTCCGCCGATGTTGCCAGACCTGCTGAGTTTTTCCAGGTAATTCTGTTTTTGTTTAGGATTACAGGATCCCTCCCCACCCTGGTTAATATTCGGACCACTGCGTTTCTTGATATGTATTAATAACCTGGACTTGGGAATCCAGGTCCTCATTTCAATGTTCGCAGACGGCATATACCTGTGAGGAGGGTGGTAACAGGGTTCAGGAGGACATAGACTGGTGAAATAGGCAGACATGGGCAGATGGAATTAATACAGGGAAGTGTGAACTGATGCATTCTGGAAGGAAGAAAGAAGAGAGGCATTCGAATCTAAATGGTACAGCTTTAAAGAGGCTGCAGGAATAGAGATGTGTGAGATTGTACGTGCATGGATCTTTGAAGATGGCTGGACGGGTTGATAAAGATGTTTTAAAAGGCATGAGGGGACCTTCAGTTTATAAATAGAGGCAGCGATGCTAAATTGTTCCAAATGCCTGGTCACCACACCCCAGGAGGAATGTCAACACCTTGTGAAGAGGTGCGGAGTAGATTGACTCGAATGGAATCCGGGCTGAGGCTGTGGGGAGACTGGAGAAGCTGGGGTTGTGGGTAGGGTAGAGACCATGAAGGTGTCCAAAATGGACTGTGTTTCTGGTGGAGTTAAAAAGGAAGACTTGTTTTCACAGTGGGAGGGGGCATCAATTTAAAGCAACTGTCCAGAGAGCCACCGTGGAGATGAGAATTTCTTTTTATGCAGCGAGTTGTTCAGATCTCAAGTGCACTACCTGAAAGGACAGTGGAAACGGATTAACATTCAAAAGAGAATTGGATCAGTTGGATTAAAAAGTTCAGGGCTCCATAGAAAGTGGAACAAATCTGACAGCTTTATCGCAAAGCACGGACATGCAGAGCTGAGTGTCTTCTTCCTTTGCTGTACGATTCTATGATTCTGCAAAGCTCTCTGTTTATATGTGCTAGAAACGTGTGTCCATCAGCCATGTGTAACTGCAGAATTGTTTCCCAGTTTCATACACAGTCAGCTGCGATTTTCAAACGTGTGGCTGTTTCACATGGGTGTGCGTGGACCAATCCCCATAACTCTTTGACGTATATTAACGGTCGACGAGAATAGCCTTTTGGAAATAACTGGTCTGCATGGCTGGTATATAATAATATTGTCACTGGTGTATGGGAATGTTTAGAATAGGGGAATCAATGTGTACGTTAATGATATATGCGAATGACTGTATTTCATTGGGGCCAGAATACCTGTCGATTTGAATGCTGCCTGTATTTTTGTTGATAGTTGTGAAAGACAGTGAAAGCTTTCCTGTTACAAAAACAGAATTACCTGGAAAAACTCAGCAGGTCTGGCAGCATCGGCGGAGAAGAAAAGAGTTGACGTTTCGAGTCCTCATGACCCTTCGACAGAACAAAAGCTTTCCTGTTTACTGTTGCAAACCAAATTTACTTTTTCCAAACAATGCAATCAATATTTTCAAAGAATAAATGTTCCTTGGACTAGAATGCTCTTTATGTTAGTTCCAGTAAGTGCTTACTCTGGAGGAATGAGTCCAAAGCTGGCCTCTTACCTCCAGCTAAGACAGCTCTGCCGGGTAACAGACTCTGCCAGTCCCTTCCACACCGGAGTGTTACAGCTGTACCCATTCATGGGCGAGCCAATGCCCATCACCTGTTTTAACAATGCAATTGTCTTAACAAGGTAATTGCCAGTCAACAAGAAGCTTGTTCCTGGACATTGATAATGTAATCACTGATACAACAGGCCCACTGGCGTCGGGCGTGCTCGGTGGAGTGAGAGGACAATAATGGCAAGAAGGCCGCAACTTGGTTTCCCACCATCGGACATTGGGAACCTCATTGTGATAGATCTGCACCATGATAAGCCCAGCCCACTGGAATCGTCCCTCCCCTCCAGTGGATCGCCGCTCACCAAATCACACTGACCTGTTTTACAGCAGCATCTAAAAGGCTTACACCTGGCAGGCTGCAGGTTGAGGGGAACTCGGAGGTGAGTGCACAGTAAACGTTGCAGAGCGCTCGCCCGGGTCACCTGCTGGACTTCAAGGTTGAGGCGCGTACGATATGGGGGTGGGGTGGGGCAAGGGCTGTCCTGCAGCTGAAGGTAGCGCACAAGCATGTCCAGGGTGGGGGAGGTTGGGTGAGGTAAGAAACATCAGGGACACCTTGTAGAAAGTGACCATTTCTCTGCAGCGGAGACAGCTCAGGTGCAGCCACATTGATGTGGCTGGAGTCAGGCCTCGAGCTTCTCTGCCCACTCAAGCAACACAGAGGCATCAAAGTGCCACCAAGTGCTCCAGTGCTTTTCACCCCTTCGGGCACAAGCTGCAAACTAATGAGTGTTTAAGCGGACGGCTGAACAGCTGGATTGTACAATCGCCTTGCTAAAGCTGGTCATGGAGCAGTCACTGGTGGAGATGCTCACAGCCCCTTCCAATGTCATCATTCAGGTTTGGACCAGTCTCCCCCATGGTTCAAGCTAACACAAGCTGGACAGTGCAGCCTTGCAGTGTGGGTTAGGAGAATGCCTGTGCCTGAGCTGAGAGCACAGCGTGCAGTCCAATGGACGAAGCTGCTGCCAATCGGTCAGGTGGAGCGGGGCAGAGGTGGGTGGGGTTTTGGACAGTCATGGAGCGCACTAAACTCTGGTCATCCAAGTGGAGGCCAGCATTCTCTTGCATGCCTTCAGTACCTGACCCCTTTAGGAGCACAGCATCACTGGTTACAGATGCTGAAGAGATGAAGGCCAGCCCCACCTTAAAGGTGCTGAGGGCACACAGAGAGAATGACTTTACTCTCTGGCTACAACATTCTGGCAGCAATGACAAGCACCATCGAGGTGCAGGCATCAGTGATGTATCCAGGGAGTGTAAGGCCGGATCATCACTTTGGTCCGAAGGCTGCACAAAACACAGGAAAGAGACACTGGACTGAGACACCTGCCTTTGTCTTGTGCAGAAAGTTTCACATCTGAGCAACATGAACACTGCTCATCAGAACAAGGAACCATAGGCAGGGAGACATTGTTTCGAGTTTATTGACAATAGTGAACAGGATGTACAAGTGATTTACACCCACTGAGCAACTACACCATCTTAACTTTCCTAACCCTGCCGCTACGTCTTGGTGCCCCCTGGACATCCACAGCGGAGGTGGAGGCAGCCCGCTGACTGCGGTGCCCTGTCTGTGATGATCTTGACGGGTGTCCTCTGGAGGACCAAGACCTGGAGGGGCCGGTTGGCTTTCAAAGATACAAAAACCCTTAGAGCAGCATTGCGATAGACCACAGCTCTCACCCATAGGCCGCAGCTCTCACCCATAGGCCGCAGCTCTCACCCATAGGCCGCAGCTCTCACCCATAGGCCGCAGCTCTCACCCATAGGCCGCAGCTCTCACCCATAAGCCGCAGCTCTCACCCATAGGCCGCAGCTCTCACCCATAAGCCGCAGCCCTCATGGATAGGCCGCAGCCCTCTCAGATAGGCTGCAGCCCTCACGGATAGGCCACAGCTCTCACCCATAGGCTGCAGCCCTCACCCATAGGCCGCAGCCCTCATGGATAGGCTGCAGCCCTCACAGATAAGCCGCAACACTCACCCATATGCCTCAGCTCTCACCCATATGCCTCAGCTCTCACCCATAGGCCACAGCCCTCACCCATAGGCCGCAGCCCTCACCCATAGGCCGCAGCCCTCATGAATGGGCCGCAGCCCTCACAGGCCGCAGCCCTTACCCATAGGCCACAACCCTCACCCATAGGCCACAGCCCTCACCCATAGGCCACAACCCTCACCCATAGGCCACAGCCCTCACCCATAGGCCACAACCCTCACCCATAGGCCGCAGCCCTCACGAATAGGCTGCAGCCCTCACAGATAGGCTGCAGCCCTTACCCATAGGCCACAACCCTCACCCATAGGCCACAGCCCTCACCCATAGGCCACAGCCCTCACGGATAGGCCACAGCCCTCACAGATAGGCTGCATCTCTCACCTGTAGGCAACAGCCCTCACAGATAGGCCACAGCTCTCACAGATAGGCTGCAGCTCTCACCCATAGGCTGCAGCCCTCACCCATAGGCCGCAGCCCTCATGGATAGGCTGCAGCCCTCACAGATAAGCCGCAACACTCACCCATATGCCTCAGCTCTCACCCATATGCCTCAGCTCTCACCCATAGGCCACAGCCCTCACCCATAGGCCGCAGCCCTCACCCATAGGCCGCAGCCCTCATGAATGGGCCGCAGCCCTCACAGGCCGCAGCCCTTACCCATAGGCCACAACCCTCACCCATAGGCCACAGCCCTCACCCATAGGCCACAACCCTCACCCATAGGCCACAGCCCTCACCCATAGGCCACAACCCTCACCCATAGGCCGCAGCCCTCACGAATAGGCTGCAGCCCTCACAGATAGGCTGCAGCCCTTACCCATAGGCCACAACCCTCACCCATAGGCCACAGCCCTCACCCATAGGCCACAGCCCTCACGGATAGGCCACAGCTCTCACAGATAGGCCGCAGCTCTCACCTGTAGGCAGCAGCCCTCACAGATAGGCCGCATCTCTCACCTGTAGGCAACAGCCCTCACAGATAGGCCACAGCTCTCACAGATAGGTCGCAGCCCTCACCCATAGGCTGCAGCCCTCACGGATAGGCTGCATCTCTCACCTGTAGGCAACAGCCCTCACAGATAGGCTGCAGCCCTTACAGATAGGCTGCAGCTCTCACAGATAGGCCACAGCCCTCTCCCCTAGGCTGCTGTCCTCATGGATAGGCCGCAGCCCTCACCCCTAGGCCGCAGCCTTCACGGATAGGTCACAGCCCTCACGGATAGGCAGCAGCCCTCACCCATAGGCAGTAGCTCTCACTGCCACTGCAACTCTTACTGTGATACACTGAAATGCGTTCTTTGCTCTCTGCACAACCTACTGATATACCATGCATTGATTGTGATTGTGTCTCTGCCAGTAGAACATGGAAAGCAGTCAATGGTGATCACAATCTGTGTAAACAGAATAGACACACTTTTCAGACACATTTGAACACTGTAACATCCTTGTTTGGAGTTGAGCTTGCAATGTATCAGGCTGAGCGTGCGTGCTTTGCTGCAGTAATTATTAATGGGAACAGTCCTCTGGGAGTATAAAAGTCAAATAACAAATCACAAACCAGGAAGTAATCACATTACCTCAGGGCAGGCAGAGAGTTTGAGTGAGAGGATTAGCATTTGGAGCATCATGGCAACATTTGATACTGCACATTTATCAAGATTGCGGTTTAATAGCCAATCAGCAGCCTGGTTTAATGCTCTTAGCTCGATGTATGATATTGATCACCATTAGATTCCATCTGAGCAACAAGAGGAGTCTGCAAGTCGCTTGACACTAATGATTGTTTCAGTCCTTGGGTGTTGCCATCGAACAGGGCAATTAAACATCATCACAAGGACCTGGTGACGCAAGGAATCGCGGAGAGATTGGACTGGCCCTAAGAAAGCTGCTTTATGGACTATTTCAGGTTGATTTGGGAGTGGGCGATTACATTTTGGGCTCACAAATGCACCCGGGTTCTCCGAATGCCTCATCAATTGGGCATCTCAAGAACTTGGAGAAATGAGGAGCAACGTATTTCTACAAGTGAGAGGTTGTGAATCATCTGGGGAACTCTCAATACTGATCATGGGTAATGAAGGTTTCTCTGTCCTTTCATCAGCTCTGCACTCATTAGGATGATGATGTCATGCCCAATCTTTTGATGGATGTGAGTCTTTTTTTTGAAACATAAGGTGGCAGTGTAGTTAGAAGGCTTCGGAGACTTGGTCATCAGCGCCACTTAATGGACAGTGCCTGTAAAAACATTGTGACAGTCAACATGGCCAACATGAATGGGAAATGTTGACATAGAAATTGACAATGGCAAGCGTGACCCAAAGTTATGACAATGGCTTGCTGGTAGGAATGGCACACCCCCTACAGGAGTTTTTATCCAGTACAGGTGAAACGCAAAGCTCTCTGCCTATTCTGGGTTTGAGAATCAGAGGAGCAGTGAAGTGTGTGTCTAACTGTTTATTGTCACTACAATGTGACCACCCACCTGGGATGGTGTAGAGACTCACTCTTAACCTTGGCACATGCATCATATTCATCAGGCATGTAAAGGTTGGTGTCAACATAACAGAGTCACAAAACCCAACAATTAGAAGCTTCATCTTTTCAGTTACTGCTCAGTCCAATTAGTCAAAGCTACAGGAACATTCACAAGACCATCGATGCCAGTTCCAGTGGGAAAATCCATTGCATTGGTTGGCTGGGTTGGTATGAGGAGACCCCAGGTTGATTTTCTGAGCAGTGCTGAGTTGGTCGCTCTCCACCAATCAGGCAGTTGGGACGCACTGGGGGTGAATTATCAACCAGGATGCTTGCTCCTGATCACAATCTAGCGCCTCCCACTGGAGGCTGACATGTGTGCGGCTGCGGCAAATTGCTAAAAAACCCAACTTCAGTTGCGTCTCAGGCCTGCTGGTTCAGCTATGTGCTGCCTGCTCGCTCCTCTCGGAAACCAGGCCATGATTAAGTCTTTACCCACTATTTTGTATCTTTTCATCATTGTCTATCAGCCTGGTGTGTGCTAAATGATTGACTCACACTGCGTATAATGAGCTGTGAAGTGTGTAAGGTGGTTGAAGGTGCAGTGAAGACACGGAGGGATTTGAAGACTGAGAGCCTGCTAGGACCATTGAGACCGTTGTGTGGGGATGGGATGGGGGTGGAGACTTCGGGACAAGTGTGTGCCCCTGAGTTACCAGCTCAGACAACAGCTGGTCTCTTATAAATCCCAGAAAACGTTCAATCAGAAATAATTCCCAGCTCCCCCCAAAAATACCTGTGGTAATAAATGGCCCAGGAACTGACAGTGGAGCCATTTTAGGAAATCGTGCTCCCAGGACAAGGGTTTTCCCTCCTGGGACGATGTATTTAGAATTGGAACGTGAACTTCCCACAATTTCCTGTCCATCCTGGAAAACGCACTCCTGATATATATTAACATCAGACAAATCTCAGTGTCAACTTGAAACATGGCCATTGTCTTGTCACAATGCGTCTCATCACTTTGCCTCAATAGGCGGACATGGTTGCCGATAATGCCACTGGTTAAGCCTCGCATCGCAGTTCAAGTCTTCTGTTAAGGGTCGCCTTACTCCCCAGTGTGCGTTCCGTGAAAAATCAGCCTGCCTCTGGTACAAAGCTGGTGATGGAGGATTAATCTGCACATGACACAAGATCATTAATGTCTCTCTCTCTCTCTCCTCACAACACTGCATTATCTAGCAGAGCTAATCGAATAGCGAGTCAGTGCAGGAATACTGCCTGATCCCTTGACCTGAGCTGAAGCTGTTCGCTGCTTTAACTATCGGGAGCCACACTTCAGCCCTTCCGGTGTGAAAGCTGGAAGATTTTGCCACTGTTGGCCGTCAGATGGAGCTGTCCCATTCAACTGTTTGCTTATTGCTTATTGAGAGAGGTTTATCAGGCAGCAGTTAGACGCCTGGCACCGGCAGAACAAACAGAAATTCCTCATTCAACACTGGAATATTTTGAAACTTAGTCCTGTAAGGTAGCCAGGAAAGCCTCAAACGGCATGAATTTCTCTTGGCATCTAATTGGAACTTGCATCTTGCAGTAGGAAATATGATCAGTTCTTCTAGAATCACCATCAGGTTAGATGGTAAATTTTGGTCTAAATACGATGGAATATCAGACTTATGGGAAAGGTCCAACCTCATATGTCCTGTATTGATTAAAGTGGGATGTATGTGGTTAGACCTATCCCAGAGGTCATGTATTCTTGCATGTCAAGACCTTAATGTGCCATCTGACTCCACCCAGGACCTCCACCTCTTGTACCACACACAAGTCAAAAGTGTTTGCAGAACGGACAAGAGCAGAACACTCTTTAAAAGGAGCATCATCGTGGAAAAGCAGAAGGAGTTCCTCTGTTGCTTCCCCAATGCAGAGAAATCAAGGTAACATCATCCTGTCAAAAAAGACACTCACCAGTCCTGGGCATATTTTGCTTTCTCCACCAGCTGGAAAGCAAGTTGACCGAGAGCTTTCTCATGGAGACAGTGCCTCTTTAACCATGCAATATAATCACTCAACAAGCGGATCAAATCAGCTTCCAAGTCTCCGTTGGGATTTTGATGCCACAGTGAACTGAATTTGCATGTTTTACTGTTGGTGTTTCCACTTCACTGAATCTCAGCCCGAAGTTCATACGAGAGCAAAATGCTGGAATGGTGTGAGACAGAAGATGCTGGGGTTTGGAGCCGCAGGAAAGATGCCAGGAACTGGGGGCCAAGAGTGGGTTGTCCGACCCATTGAGCTCACTCCTTCTGTACAATCTGTGCATCTCGCTGGCTGCCGGAAATTTCAGCAGCACCAATCCCTGATCATCAGAGGGAATCGAGTAAATCTCCAGAATATTTACCCTGCTTTCACATCTGCAATGTCTAATTCTGGCAGCTGCGATCCAAAAGGGCACCAGGTTTACCTCAAATTGTTCATCTCTTTAGGCGGCTCAAGACTTTCGATAATACCGGAGTGCACAGTTGTAACACTCTCTGCCTCAGCTGTCAGGAGGATGTGAATACTGGGCCTACCCCAGAGACCTGAGCACAACTTCAAAGCTGATATTCCGAGTGCAGTACCAAGGTGCAGCACTGCCTGAGGCGCCGTCTTCTGGATGAGACATTAAACTGAGATCTGCCCCCTCAGGTGGGTGTAAAAGATCCTGTGGTATTACTTGTCGAAAGAGGAGGGGCATTTTCTTGCGTACAGACCAGCACTTCACCCTCAAGTTTAACAGATTATCTGACCATCATCACATTGCTGTGTGTCTCGGAGCTTGCTGTGTGCAAATTGGCTGTCGTGTGTCCAACATTACAACAATGACTACGCTACAAACATAATTCATTGATTGTAACAGGCTTTGTGAGGCCCTGTGGTTATAAAATGTCCAATGTAGATGCAGGTTTTTTTTCTCAAATAGTACATAGCCTATTGGGAACCATCAGCTTGATGGACTGGGTAGCCTTCCCTTATTCTAAACTTGCATTTATTATAGAAGCTTACGGTTGTTTTCTCTTTTACATTTTCCAACTGCTACATATCTCTACTGCAGCCTGATATGCTTGTACATCGTTACAATTGGCTAAGCAAAGAATAAGCCATTGAGAAGGCTTCTTTCTACCTGACTGTACGTTTTGCATGTTGTACAGAAGGTTGGTACCTACCTGATGATGTGTGTTTTATTGCTCATATTTGGTTCTCTTGATTCCTCCAATCCTTGCACCTATTTTGTTATAATGAACAAAACTGTGAACAGCAGGTTTCTTATGACCTGGATGTGCATTGGGAAACTGTCAATTTAAAGTTAATGTGCGAAAGCCTCAGTGCATGTGTCTTGCACCCAAACACAATTCAGGTAGCTTCCTCATACTGTCCTTGTCCGAGACTGCTTCAATCTCCTGAGGGAGTCGGTGAAAGATTTTCTGGAGTGTTTTATTCCGCATGTGCCTGAGGTTTTTTCCATTTTTTTTTAACTCTTTCATGGGTCATGGGCGTCACTGGCAAGGCCAGCATTTGTTGCCCAGCCCTAATTGCCGGTGAACTGAGTGGCTCGCTCAGAGGGCAGTTACGAGTCAGCCACTTTGCTGGTGGGTCTGGAGTCACATGTTGGCCAGACCGGGTAAGGACAGCAGATTTCTGACATGAGTGAACCAAGTGGGTTTTTACAACAATCGGTGGTAGCTGTCCTGGTCACCAGTACTGAGACTACATTTACATTCCAGAATTAGTAACTGAATTCAGGTTCCAGCAGCTGCCATGGTGGGATTTGAACTTGTGTCCTACAGCATTAGCCTGGGCCCATGGATTACTAGTTCATTAACATTACCGCTACATCACCACTTATGCCTCACCCAAGGGGATTACGTGACTAGGCAGGATGGGTCGGCAGTGCTTAGTCAGGATGCTCCAGTCATCGTCATGTGTGGGGTAGGATACTGCAAAGGCTATGGGCCCTGACAATATTCCGGCAATAGTACTGAAGACCTGTGCTCCAGAACTTGTTCCAGTACAGCTACAACACTGGCATCTACCCAGCTATGTGGAAAATTGCCCAGCTATGTCCTGTACACAAAAAGCAGGACAAATCCAACCCGGCCAATTACCACCCCATCGGTCTACTTGATCATCAGTAACATGATGGAAAGGGTCGTCAACAGAGCTATTAAGCAGCACTTGCTTGGCAATAACCTGCTCACTGACACTCAGTTTGGGTTCCACCAGGGCCACTCAGCTCCTGACCTCATTACAGCCTTGGTTCAAACATGGACAAAAGAACTGAGCTCCCGAGGTGAGGTGAGAGTGACTGCCCTTGACATCAAGACAGCATTTGACTGAGTGTGGCATCAAGGAGCCCTAGCAAACCTGGAGTCAATGGGAATCAGGGGGAAAACTCTCCGCTGGTTGGAGTCATACCTAGCACAAAGGAAGATGGTTGTGGTTGTTGAAGGCTATCTCAGCTCCAGGACATCACTGCAGGAGTTCCTCAGGGTAGTGTCCTCGATCCAGCCATCTTCAGCTGCTTCATCAATGACCTTCCTTCCATCATAAGGTCAGAAGTGGGGATGTTTGCTGATAATTGCACAATGTTCAGCACCATTCACGACTCCTCAGATACTGAATCAGTCCATGTGCAAATGCAGCAAGACCTGGACAATATCCAGGCTTGGGCTGACAAGTGCCAAGTAACATTTGTGCCACACAACTGCCAGGCAATGACCATCTTCAACAAGAGAAAATCTAACTATCGCCCCTTGATATTAAATGGCATTACCATCACTGAATCCCCCCACTATCAACATCCTGGCCGTCACCATTGACCAGAAACTGAACTGGACTAGCCATATAAATACTGTGGCTACAAGAGCAGGTCAGAGGCTGGGAATCCTGCAGAGAGTAACTCATCTCCTGACTCCCCAAAGCCTGTCCACCATCTACAAGGCACAAGTCAGGAGTGTGATGGAATACTCCCCACTTGCCTGGATGAGTGCAGCTCCCACAACACTCAAGAAAGCTTGACACTGTCCAAGACAAAGCAGCCACTTGATTGGCACCACATCCACAAACATTCACTCTCTCCACCACCAACGCACAGTAGCAGCAGTATGTACCATCTACAAGATGCACTGCAGCAACTCACCAAGGCTCCTTAGACAGCACCTTCCAAACCTATGACCTCCACCACCTAGAAGGACAAGGGCAGTAGATACATGGGAACACCACCACTTGCAAGTTCCCCTCCAAGCCACTCACCATCCTGACTTGAGAATATATCACCGTTCCTTCACTGTCGCTGGGTCAAATCCTGGAACTCCCTCCCTAACAGCACTGTGGGTGTACCTACACCACATGGACTGCAGCGGTTCAAGAAGGCAGCTCACTACTACCTTCTCAAGGAGCAATTCGTGATGGGCAATAAATGCTGACCCAGCCAGCCAAGACTACGTCCCTTCAACGAGTTTAAAAAAAAGGTCTGAATGACCAACTGGCCATGAGCTGCCTGTGGTGATTGTCAGAGTGTCAGAAAAGCTCAGTCCCTGTCTCACTTTGTGCAATGTGATTCAGACACTAGAGAAAGATCACAGAATCACAATGCAGAAGAGGCCCTTCGGCCCATCGAGTCTGCACCGACACATGAGAAACACCTGATCTACCTCCCTAACCCCATTTACCAGCATTTGGCCCATAGTCTTGAATGTTATGACGTACCAAGTGCTCATCCAGGTACTTTTTAAAGGACGTGAGGCAACCCATCTCCACCACCCTCCCAGGCAAGATGCCTGTTAAAACCACCAATTTCAGACATTGGGCCTGCAGTTGGACAATGAGAAACATGAGGGAGATTCATTTGGAAGAAACTGTATGGTTCTGATGGACCCCCTCAGTTCAAGGTCAGGAAGGGATGTTGTGCTGTTTAAGCCTCCCTGTAAGATAAGATGAGGCGATGCTTCGTGTTACATGATGAGCCCTCTTTCCCTTTCTGGATCTGAAGCCTGATGGTGAGATTATTGTTGGGCGAATTGCCGGCTTCCACCCTGACTATACCAGTACTTTATACCACCGCAGTACTCAGGGCAGTTTGGGGATTCCCAGTTCTGCTCACTCAGTGATGCGCGTCCAGTTTCGGCAGATTTTCTGCCTTAAGTCTTTCATTTATTTTTCCCCTTTGCTCCCTTGTAGGAATGCGACCTCTGCAGCTATTGGGCTTTTATGCAGTAATCTCCCAAAGCTAGGAAGCCTTTGCCTGGTTGTGGTACAGTAACTTGCGAGGCGGAGTGGGCCTTGGGTTTAGTGGCAACCTTCCTACCTTTTGTTCAGAAGCTGGGGGTTCAACCCTTGCTCCAGACAGTCCCGGTGTGTGGAAGCCGCACTTCCAGCTCGGGATTCTGGTCTGACATCCAGCGGGATACTCACATCTGTTGGGAGTGGTGCCTGTCTCCCCTACGCTCCCCAGCCCCCTCCCTCCCTCACCCCCCGCACCACCCATCACCCCCCTGATCTCCCCACTATTGTATGGGCTGTGGGAGCCCTTAAGATACTTGCGTTACATCGCACTAATCACCCTATTGGCTGGTATAAATAAGGTTATGGGCCATGGAGGAACACTGCTGAGGGTTGCCAGACTGTCCATCAGCCTGTGGATCCTTCACACTCCTCTGCAAGGGAGCTACAAGAACCATAAGCTGGTGACACGTCCGGCCAAGTTCCGACTGAATAGTTGCTGCTTCAGTGACGTGATCCCACTGCCAAGCAAACTGGGGCAGGGCAGTTTATTGCTGTTGTGACAGCTGTTCCTGCCAGTCTGTACCCAGCGTTTTCAGGGATTGCCCCAGGATCTGCGCCCGGCCTCGGCTGTCAGCTGTGGCTAAGTGAGTAACGCTCCCACCTGCGAGTCAGTCCCACTCCAGAGCAAGTCGTCCAGGCTGACACAACAGCTGAAAGAATGCTGCGCTGTGCGATGTCAGCCCTCTGGAATTCCCTCCCTTCGACCTCTCGACCTCCTCTCTGACCCTCCTCAAAACCTAACCCCTGAGCCAATCGACCCTCCAAACACCTGCTCTTTTGACTCAGTGCTCCGATTTATCTGTCACCTGTCTGAAGCACCTTGGGGCGTTTCTGCACATTATAAATAGATGTAGATGCGCATTGTTGCAGAGACGACACTTTAAACCAGACAGAAGCTTCAAGGCAATGATTGTGTTGTTTCAGCTGTAGGAAAACGATGCCAAGCCATGCTGCATGTTACTGAGTGGTGGAAGGGGGATGGTGAGGAACATCCAACTGAAGGACGTCCGTTTTGTACCATGTGTTTGCATCATACAAGGACCTAAATCATGACTTCTTATCTCCAGGCTTCCCCAACAGGGAAAAGCTGACCCGTCCGCTGCTGAGTGATGTCCATGACATTCAGGAACGTACAGTTAAGAGAAACCGAAAGAAAATTTACCAAGTTGATGAGTTCAACCATCAAACATAGAAGCAAAAACTTCACCTGTGAAAGGTTTGTGGGGGGAAAGGAAGGAATAGGCAGGCCACGTTATATTGGAGAAGAGTGAGACGGCACAACAAGAGAGACCTTCATTCAAAGTAGCGCTTGGCAAATCCTTTCATTGCACTTCACAGCCAGTAAAACACCTCTGAAGCGCCCTCACTTGTTATGTAAGGCGGCTGCCAGTTTGCACAGGACAAGATGTCACACAAACACCAAGTGAATTCAATGGCTGCTTAATCTGCGTTTGCTGCTGTTGATTAAATGTTGGCCAGGACAAGAAAGCTGAAGCCTCTTTGGAAAGTATCCCTTAGATCATCTGCAGCAGTTCATGACCAGCTCGCCACCCGAGCTGTACTTTCACGTCCCTCCTTATTGCCCAGCGCGACTCCCTGGACCTTTGTCACACACGTCCTGACTCGCCCCTTTACCAGCTGCTGCCCCAGAGACACCGCTCATCCTGGGAAACCCCCAAGAGGACCGATCACAAGGTGGCATGGTGGGCTAGAGATGGAAATTGTGTTTCGGGGGACACCGAGATTTTCCTTCGATGTCCTTAGGAGTTTGTCATTCGTTGGTTGAATATTAATTAACCAGGTTATCTTGTTGCATTATGTACGAACAAGTGGGGGAGATGAAGTTTTCCTGTGAGGGTTTAACTGCTGTTGTTTTTTTTAAAAGTCTCGAGGGTAGTTTGATTGTTTTTTTAAAAAAATGTACTGTCTGATGCTGAGTGACAGGTCACTAATTCAGTCTCCAGGGACAACCGGCATTATAAAGCGCCTGGCTGTCTCTGACATATTGTAAAGTTATGGGGGTTCACTTCAATCGCTGCTTTGTCATGCTGACAGTCAACTCGAATCAGGACTTTATACAGCGAGGACATAGCCTATTGTAGCCTCTGCTGGTGGAAGGGTGTAGGGTAACTTCAACCCCTCTGTTCCGAACAGCCTTTCCATTCAAATGATGAACCTCATGATCATAAAAAAGAGCCTTCGAGAGAGGCCATCAAAGGAGGCTTCGGGGTCAGGTAACTTTCCCAGAGTCTGTGACACTGTTACAAAGTGGTTTTGCCGCGATTTTGACATTTTCTGTCGCTTTTTTAGTGTCTCCTGTGCGATTGATGATTGACTTCCTCTAAGTCATGTGAACGTAAGACTTGAAACAATTCGATGAGACATTGGGGTTTAAAGAGAATCCAGAGGGGTAAAAGCTGCATTGTGCAGTGTCCTGTTGTGGGAGGGGGACCTGAGAGTCGCGTACAGCAATCTCCATAAGTCAGTGCTGTCGCTTTGTGGAGATGGTTACAGCTTTTCAATGGGAAAGTAGGTCAAGCAAGAGCAGAGATAGCATCAGCTTCTCTTGTTCACCTCTTATTGCCAATGGCACAATGGAGACCTGAGCACATCTGCCCTCCCTCTCTCTCACAGGCACTGTCACCTCTGAGACAGAGAGTTGTGAGGATGTGGTGGTGTAGTGGTATTGTCACTGGACTAGTGCTCCAGGGACCTGGGGTAATCGTCTGGGGACCTGGGTTCAAATCCCACCGAGGCAGATGGTGAAATTTGACTTTATAAAAGTCTGGTGATTACCACACAACCATTGTCGATTGTTGTAAAAACCCATCTGGTTCACTAATGCCCTTTAGGGAAGGAAATCTGCTGTCCTTACCTGGTCTGGCCTACATGTGACTCCAGACCCACAGCAATGTGGTTGACTTTTAACTGCCCTCTGAACAAGGGCAATTAGGATTGGGCAATAAATGCTGGCCTGGCCATGAATAAATAAGAAAGCAGAACTCCAGGATTTGAGCACACAATGCAGGCTGACACTGAAATACAGTGCTGTTAAAGGCACCATCTTTCAGACCAGCATCATGCTGCTCAGGTCCTGACAGATGAAAAAAAAACATCCCACGTCACTACTCAAAGCACAATTTTAAAAAGCAGCGAGCTCACTCAGCGCCCTGATTAAAACTCGTTCCTCATCTGGAGCCCTGGAAAACAGATGAACGTCTTTGTTCATCTCCTCCGCTGGAAGTGGAGTCTTCTTGCCTGCATCCCCAATGTGAAAGAGGTGCTCTACCTGAGCTGTCCTGAGGATCTGATGAGGCTCTTTCTTTGTCTCAGTCACAGTGTCGCAAAACGAGGAGCGTGACCAAGATAATTTCTATGGCCTCGTCAATGTTCTCGGTCTCCCTCTGTAGCCCTGTACTGAGGTGGGAGTGTTGGTGTTGAGTTTGGACGCTGAGTCTAATCCAGCCCCTATAGCCACACGTGCGTTTTAAGGAGTTGAGAATGCTGCCAGATTTTCCTTTTGTCTGGCCCAGTGTTCAGAGAAGAGTGCAGATTGAGTGCTGGACATCGGGATGAAGCTGATGAAAGCTTCATTTCCAGAACAGGCCACTGTAATGGGAACTTGGAGCACTGTTCGAATGGGGAAGGGCGGAGCTGCCTTGGCAGTGGGGGTGCCCATTAAAAATTATTGTTTGAGATTTGGAGGAGCAGCTTAAAGATCCAACAGTGGCAAAGCTTAAAGCATAATCATTATTGTAACTGCTTAGAACATATTTCAGTTTGAAAGCTGTTTCAACAATGTTTCCCTGTCTCTTTCTCTTCTTCGTCACCCCCTTCTCTGTCTCTCTCCCTCCCCCCCTCTCTCTCTCTCTCTCACACCTTCCCTTCTCTCTCCCTCCTTTCTCCCTCTCTTTTACATCTCCTGTTCACCTTCTCCCTTTTGTGAGGTCTATTTGGACTATATATTGGGAAGACACTTGTGAGGATTAGCGTTTTTTTTGGGAACTTAGTGCTGAAGTCAGGCGAGCAGAGGTCAGCTGCCAAGTGCCACCTTGCTATCCCGTGTCACGTTCTGATTGTTGTGCTGCTCCAAAAAATGAGCAAGCAAAATTGTAACATCCACAACGTCAAACGTAAGGACGATTGGAAAACTGGAAGAGCAAACACAAAGACCAGGGCACCCTCTCGGGCTCCTCCCAATCATCAGTAAAGTGATAGAGGGAGTCCGCAGACAGGCCATAGGTCACTTGCTCATCCATAACATGCTTCTCAATGCACAGCTCAAGTTCCATCAGAGTGATTGAGCTTCAGAACTCATTGCAGCCGAGACGCAGAGTCCAATTCAAAGAAAAGTGCCAGAGCGCAGATGTGACCAGCTGTCCTTGACATCCAGGTGGCATTCAACCAACTATAGTGCCAAGGTGCCCTGATAAAACTGACATCAGTGAGCATCAAGAGGGAAATCCTCCAGTGGCAGTAGCCATACCTGATGGAAGTGAAGGTTGTTGTGGTTGTTGGAGGTCTGTCTCATTAGCCCTAGAACACCTCTGCAGGCCTTTCTCAGGTTCAACCACATTCAGTCGCTTCATCATTGACCCTCCCTCCATCATAACACGTGAAGGAGCTTTCTCCCGATCATCTCCATTCACAACTCTTCTGAGAATGAAGCAGCCCCACCCGCACAGCCTACTGTAAGAGCTGGATAACATCCAGACTCAGGCTGGCACATTTACAGCCAAATAAGTTCCAGGCAATGATTTTCAAAGAAGGGGCTGGTGCAGCCACCTTCCCAACATTCAATGGCATCACCCTGGCCAATTCTGCCACTGTAAACACCCTGCAGTTTCCCCATTGACCAGAAGCTGAGCTGGGCCAGCCATACTAAACACACTGGCTGCAGAACAGAAACTGAATCCGGGTAATCTGCAACATGTGACTCACGTCTTAATCCCTCAAAACCATCCCGGCATCCAAATGGCTCAAATGCAAATTAAGATGGAATAGTTAGGAGAGAATGTGATGAATTTCTGGAGCCTGAAAGAACTGGAAAACATGATGAGTTGAGTGCTTGATATATCAAGAAAGATGGGCTTGATAGGTGATGAAAGCGGTGTTAAACCAGACCCTTGTACACGAGAATAGTTCTAATTAAAAGAGGGGCATGGAGAAAAGATATTCAAGTATTAAGGCCCGGCACGTTGTGAAGATAGCTGGTGTCACAGTGTACACTCTGTCAACAAAGGTAAGTTGGGTCCAGTTAACCAACTGAGTTTTGATGGCAAGTTGTCACATTTAAAGGGTGGCTGTTACAGTTTCAGGGACTCAAAATACATCAGCTGAAAATGGTTATTCAAGACAAGTTATGTCATCATATCATTTGTGGTTTGCCACACATTTCTTCCTCATAAACCAATGCTACTTTTGGACTTCTGTGTTTCCTAGTTCTTCCCTGTTTACAGGCAAGGAATCCAGCAAGTACTGACCCTGCAAAGAACTCACTCAGGCATGCTCTCCGACAACATAACGATAGCTAGCGTTTAACTTAAAGCATTTAATGTAAAGACTCTGGGGTTAATGAGTTCACATTGAAACGATGGGAGCCTGTGCTTTTGCTACCTTTGCCCTGTTAGCCTGCGTCTTGTTCTGTTGACAGGTATGGCCCAGCAGAGCAACTTTCCTGGGAAGATGGGGTTCGCCAGCGGCAATCTTTGACTCTTGCCTCACCGCGTTCCTTCCACCGTTTCTTTCCGGTGTCTCCCGTTGAGATTGGCCTTGTGTTTTTAACCTCTCCTTTCAGAGCTTCCAATTGTTCCACCGTTGGCCGTTTCCTCAGAGTTTAAACATGTCCTTGTGCTTGTGATCATTCACAGAACGGGCTCAATGGCCTCCACTTGGCTTCTAAGGAAGGGCACGTCAAGGTGGTGTCCGAGCTGCTGCACAACGGCATCGCCCTGGAGGCCGTGACAAAGGTGAGAAAGACCAGCGCGGGGGAAGAACCTATAGGGCGGTGGGGGCTGGGCTGGGAAATGGGGCCAGCGGTTCAAAAGCCCATAGGCTTCGGCAGGACCGACGGTGGGTGGGAGGGGCTGTGAAATTCCACCCAATAAGTGCAGCACCGAGTGGGGAGAAAGCTGCTCAGTGCATGGAATGTAATAACGTGACTTCAACAAATGTAAGATTCGTAGCATGCGTTTTGTGCAGCACTGTTATGGACAGTCTTATGACTGCAATATGCCCGTTGAGGACACACCTGCAAATTGCACGATCAAAGCAAAAGACTGCAGATGCTGAAAATCCGGAATAAAAACAGAAAGTGCTGGAAGTACTCAGCAGGTCTGGCAGCATCTGTGGAGAGAGAGAGAGACACGGTTAATGTTTTGAGTCAAACATGACCTCACCTGAGCCTGAAAGAAGTCACACGTGATTAAAATTTCCACTTTTATTTCGAGGATTGTTAAATGACCCTGCGTTGCTTGCTCTCATACTCAAACGTCTGCCCTTGGCCTGCAGTGAAACCCAACACCAGCTGGAGGAACAGCACCTCATCTTCCGATTAGGCACTTTACAGCCCTCCGGACTTAACATCGAGTTCCCACAACTTCAGAGCATGAACTCCGTCCCCCATTTTGATTCTCATTTTTCACCATGTGCTAGCCTGAAGCTTGTTTTTCAGGTTTTTGTTTCCAGACAGGGCTGTTCATTATTCCTCTGTTCACACTGGCACTGGACAAATGCTTCGTTTCTTTACCACTCCCTTTGCCTTTTGTCCCATCACATCTTGGTTATGTAACCTCTCCTTCCCTCTCCCCTATCTCAAACCTTTCCTTTTTGTTCTTCCTTCCCCCCTCCTCCCTTTCAACGGCAAAATAAAAAAACCCCCTCGCATTTCGAACTTTCTTCTGGAGAAGAGTCGCATCCAAGCCGAAACATTAACCGTTTCTCTCTCCGCAGATGCTGCCAGACCTGCTGAGTATTTCTGTTTTTATTATGCAACATTCACAATACAGCCGCTGCTGGATCGGATATGGTGCAATGCCATTACTGCTGTGGTTATTGTGCTTGAGAATACTGTGGTGTGTATAGGGCATTCATGCTGACTGAATCATGCAGTGGCACAACAATAGACTACAGAGCACACTGAACTGAAACTCCTACAGATATGCAGAGCACTGATATCAAGATTCATGCAGTGTAGAGAGATAAAACTGCGAGAGGACATCAGGTACCATACAATTTTAAGGGACAGACAGGGTCTCCTTTTGGATCTGTTTTAAGATCAAACAATAAAATGAAGAATTATTCCCTTCAGCATACTGTTTTTGTAAACTTACTCCCCTTGTGAAGACAGTGCTCGTTGCCCGATTATATTGCAAACTGAGCAACAGCTTAACCTGGTCTCCAAACACATGCACTTTGCAGTGGAAGAGACTACACAGTGGTGATGAGAGGAAGCCTCTGGCTTCTTTTTATCTCTCTCTCCAGCCCATGTTGAACTGATACACCTTGGAGCGTCCCAACATCTGTCCAATCAAGGTAGCCAACATGGCCCAGACTGGGAACTGGGCCACTCCAGGGCTGTTTGAGTGCTATACAGCTGGCTGCCTTATCCCTAAGACCTCTGCAGAGCTAATATCTATTTGCTTTGGTTGGTATCGTTCTCCCACATTGAAATCCTTGCCTATTAGATGAGTAATTGTTTGTGGAACTTTTACCTTCCAGAAAGGGAACACAGCCCTGCACATTGCAGCTCTGGCTGGACAGGAACAGGTCGTGAAGGAATTGGTCAACTATGGGGCAAACATCAATGCTCAGTCCCAGGTAAGAAGCAACTGGTTGAAAAGATACTGCCAAGGCCCCAGGAGGACATACACTCCCTCCCGCTCACACCCAATTCTTTTACAAGTGTTGCCACTCAAATTGGGGTCAAGTCAATTAACGGCCCTTCACTCAATATCTCACTGACAACTCGACTGAGATAGGGAATTCAAACCCTCTCCAACTTCCAGCCAGTTCACTACATTGGTAAATGAAAAAAACACAGATAATAGAATCCAGGATCTGGCACATGAAATTCTGAACTCTGAGGTGACATTGTTGCCTTGTTTAGCTTGACCTTATTTATAATGGAAGCTCTGTAGTTGCTGGGAAGATTTCCTGTCCTTTAAGGCGAATCAAAGCATCACACCAGACACTGCAAAGCTAAAATCTTCAAAGTAACCAGGAATGATTATCGACTGACAAACCATAGTTTATTATTGCATATAAATATATAGTCAAAGCAACACAAGACGAGGCCATTCAGCCCAACCAGTTTGTACTGGCATTTACCCTCTTGTGGAGCAAATAGTTCAAAACCCCTTTTCTTTCACTCACCTTTTTGGTCTCATCTTGAATGTCGACATATTTCTGCCTCCACTATTAACCCTGGAAATGAATTCTAGGGCCTTGCAACTCTCTGTGTAAAGGTGTCTCTCTTAACCCTTTATTCTAAATATCTTGCATTTCGTCTTTTCAGGACCCCACAACTGTTAGGAACAGTCTGCTTCCCTCAACCCTGTCCTGCCCTTTCATTATTGTAAACACTCCTATCCGATCACCCCTTGGTCCAACAAAAGAGGGAACTGATTTTTCGAGTTGCATTTGTGTTCCCACATACTGGGCAGCATCCTAGTGAGCCTAAAACCTTCCTCCAGTGCAGAGCCCAACACTGCACCCAGTACTCGAACTGAACTCTTATTGTTGTCCTTTATCTTCCATACCTCTTTCTTCTGATTATGCTTTAGCTTTTTTTTAAACAGGCTCACCAACCCAAGGCAGTGTCTTTGTGAACCTTTACCCCAAATCCCTCTACTCCTCCACAGCAGTGGTCATTTCCATTCAGAGAACAATTACTGCTGTTAGTTTATTTACCTCACAATTGCTGACCTGGAATTACTTTGCAACCATTCCTGGTTCCCTATGTTACCAATTCGGGATGCTATTCTTTTCGTTGAAGGGGTTTATTTTGTATTATCAATTGGAAAATGTCCCTGGAGGAATGGTAGTGTTCCTGAGGCAGCCTCCATCAGAACTATTGAACCAAACTCAGCTTCTCAGCTGTTAACAGAAGTTTATTTATCTTTAAAATGCATTAAATTCAGTCAACAGCCAGCTCCTGCATTCGTGTCAAACAACTTATCAGTTGTTTAGTAGAGATCCAGTGGGAAGAAAGGAAACTGATCTGAAGTTGTTGAGATCCAAAATTTCTTGTTTTTCGTAAATGCAGAACTGGCCTGTGAGGGTGTGCTGTTTCCAGGCTACACAGCTTTAAGTAGAGAAATTGGTGTGGATCCAGTCCAGAGACCATATTGAGTATCTGGACTAGATCCTGATTTTGTGTGATTGTATGTGTCACTTAAAGAACTCGCCGCAGACAAGCAATCACTTCCATCAGGGCTGAGAGCCAGAGTAGTGAGGAGTTTTAACAATGGAGATCAGGACCTGATAATACATTATGTATTCCCATTATCCCATCAAATATCCCCAGAATTAATGCACGACAGGTTACATCCGGAGTAGCATTCCCACTGCATTATTTCATCTCAAGTATTAGTGCACAAGTGTTAGATACAACAACAATAACATGCATTTATATATCTTCAGCATAGTCAAAAGCCCCAGGGTGCTCAACAAGAGCACATCAGTGAAACTTGTAGCCACACTGAGCCACACAAGGAGATATCAGGACACGTAGCCAAAGGCTTGGTCAAAGAGAGAGAGAGGTCCTAAAGGAGGAGAGATTGTTAGAGTGGCAGAGAGGTTTAGAGGAGGATTCCAGAGATTAAGGCCCAGACAGCTGAAGGCATGGCTTCCAATAATGATGCGATTAAAATTGGGGATGCTCAAGATGCCAGAGTTGGAGAGCGCAGAGATTTTGAAGGCTCGTATGGTTGAGGAAGGGTACAGCAATAGGCGAGGGACATGGGTGTATTTGAAAACAATGCCTCAGTTTTAAAATTCTCCTCATTGTTGGAGCCATTGTAAGTCAACAAGCATTGGGGTGATGGGTGAACAAGATTTGGTGTGAGTTAAGATAAGAGCAGCTGAATTTTGGATGAGCACAAGTTTAAGCAAAGTGGAAGATGGGAGGCTGGGTAGGAGAGCAATGGAACAGTCCAGTCTAGACGTAACGAAGACATGGATCAGCAATAGATGAGCCAAAGGGACAGAAACATTAACAATATCAGCTTATGTGGGCCAGGGTGGGAACCTGGCTGCTCAGCAGTCTGCCGATAATTGAGTTGAGGGATTAGCAGGTGTATCCAGTGCATAAGATGAGTTTGGAGAGAGCATGGCTGAAGATGAGTTCGAGTCATGTGTTCAGGGCTCAGGCAGTGGGGAATATTCAAGGAAGTTTGGCCAGGTGGGTTAGGGGAAGAGAGGGAATCAGCAACAAGGATGGCTTCAATCAGTCTAGGAACTCTTCTCACATCTTATTGGATTAAAGAGTGGAGGAAGATGGCTTGTGATGGGATAGAGAAGCAGGGGCTATCTTTGCCTTCCTGAATGATCTTTGAATAGTGACGAGTTTTAGCAATGGAGATCAGGACCTGATAATACATTATGTGGCCAGATTTGATGATGGATCGTTCAATGACTTGTCTACCATAGATGTTCAAACCCATTGGACTTAAGGGAAGGTAATGAGGGATATCATTCCAGGGAGAACAATTTGGGCAAGAGAGTGTCAGTGCTTTACTGGAGCCAAGAGCATCAAAGGTAGGAGAGAAGTGATGTACCAGCTCAGTAGCTGCACAACTCTCATGGTGAATCCAGGACCAAAAGCTGGCTAGTTGGAAATTTGAAAGTAACTTGAGGGCGAATTTTCCCAGGCACGGTTACAGAAGAAGACGAGGTTGGGAAGAGGATGTGGATACAGAACGATGGAAAGAAATGATCAGAGATTGTCCTATAGCCAAGTAAGATGGTGAGATTGAAAGGTTGGTTGTCAATGTGGGTTAGAGAGTTGATATGGAGGGAGGAACGAAGGATATTGAACTCAGGACAGAGAGCAAGAAGAGTTAGATGAGGTTGAAATCACTGAGGTTGAGAAGTTGCTTGGTTCAAAGGCTGAGGGAGGAAAATAAGAGGATATCTGAGGGAGTAACTTGGTGTGATACTTGGTACAGAACAAGGATTTTAAATGAGAGACATGAGGGGTGGACCAAGCTGAGGAAGAGAAATTGCTGAATGAACAGGGAGACAGACTGAGGTGCAATTTACAGACATGGGCTATACCAGCACCATACTGTTTGAGTGTGGCTGCTGGTGGAAAGCAGAGCCAGACAGAGAAAGTTCACAGAGGATAAAGCTTGCTCTGCACTTTCTCATCAAGCCCTCCCAGAACTAATACCTGACAGGTTAGATACAGAGTCAAACAGAATAAAATATTTTATACTGCCCAACCTAATGCCCCAAGGCCAGGATCCATACAAGATGACTGCTTCATGAGGCATTTCCAGGACAGGTGCAACTTCAGGGCATGCTGTGGAACCAGCTGAAACCCGGAAAGTTTTGAGTAACAGTTTGGGAGCAAAGGGAAGTTATTGTGAGTATTTATTAGCTTAACAGCATAGGAACCTCCCATAAGATCCATCATGACATCAGGATCTTACTCAGCAATTGTGTGCACGATGGCCGTGAATTCAATGTCCAGTATCACCAGGTACTGGAGCATTGCACGATGTAAAAAGGTGCAGGAGGCTTTAAAAGTCAGAGCCGAAGATTCTCTATCTGGCGACAGGCTGTTAGGGTCTCATTGCCAGAGCATGTGCCTGACACTATACACAGGAACACGAAGAGGCCATTTAGCCCTTTGCTACTGTTCCACAAGTCAACAAATAGATCGCTGGCAGCAAGGTTCAGATTGGGCCTGGCCAGTACAAATCTCCATGCTGTGTGAGGGCTGCCAGTGTGTAGGAATGACTGAGTTTGCCTTTATTTTCCCTGTCAATTCTCCCCTTCCTGCCTTGTCCTGCTCTGTGGGGTACCGTTCACCGAAACTGAACCTGATCTTTGACCTTGGTTGGGATTGGCGGCTCCTCACCTAGCATCCACGCCTGTGCACTTTTCAACAGATAGCAATCAGCTTCAGGAACCTTGGCCAACACTTACACCTCCATTCCCCAATGGAAAGGTACTGAGGCCAACTATAGTTCCTCCCCTACTCCCCACCTCCCTCCCCCAACCTGCTGTGCCGGACGAGATCAGAAATGAGGAATGGGGGAAACATGTTGCCTTTCCTGTGTTCCATATCTCTCTCTCTTTCTCTAAGGAAGAAATGGGTGAAATGAGGCTATGTAGCTAAACGCTTAGCAAGTGTGCTTTTTGTACTGTTGCAGTGATGTGCAATACAATCTACATTGGGAATGCATCTAATCTGATGCAAAAAGAAAATTAAGTACTTCTCAGCATCAGGGACACCATGATTGTGAGGCTGATGATTCCAGTAGGTATTAAATATTGCACATTGAAACGAATCAACTTTCCCATTGCTCCTAATCCTCTGTTCCCTGTCTATTGGAGCGTGACTCCCTGTGATGGATCCTGATAGATGTTTTCTGCAATCTTAATGCATGCCTGAAGTGTTCTGTTCCTGAAGTGCCCTGCTTTAGTTCTGCAGTGCCAGCAAGAATCTCTGGCTACATGCCTAACCTCCCTGTATGCAAACAGCAGTACCTCAAAACAGGTCTGCTGTCATTTTTATAAAAAAAAAAATGCTTCTCTTTCATCCTCTCCCATACCCAAGCTGCTTGCAAGTGATACCTTCTGAATGTTATTGTGGCGGACTTCATTTCGTGATTTCTAGCACACCCAGTGCTGTTCTGCTACTATTGAATCCAGCAGAAAATTGCATTCGGACGTGACAGCCTCTGGCATGTTGATCCCCTCACACACACCATGCCTCAGGTGAAGTGCTACTTTTAACAGAGAACTGGAGAATGCCTATTTTTCAGGAATTAATTTCTGCTGGGAGAATCCCAGCAATCTGTGATTTTGAAATGTGTGATTCCCGGGAATGAGATGTGGATGGTGAGCTGTTAACTATAGAAAGATTGAAGCATTCTCCAGTTTTCATTAAAATGAGAATTCCACCTTGCTCCAGCCCTCTGTTTTGTTTGTTCTCTCTCTCTCTCTGTAGTGTCTACTTTCACACAGACCAGAATCATCCTCTGTGCACAGGGTTATTGGTACTCTCCGGTACTGCTAACTGGCCACTGTTTGAGGGTGAGGAAATACTGGCAGTAAAGACTCCTTCAAGACAGCACCATCAAACCAAGTCAGACAGGGAACACTGACTGGATGAACCATTGCTGGAACAGTCCTGTGTATCATTTGTAACTGGACCTTTAGTGTGCTGTGCATGTATGGCACTAGCTGAGATACTCAGGAAGCAACTAGCTGAAGACTAAATGGTTAGCTTTTGAGAACTGTGAGATGCACAGGAACCTTTTCCTCCTCTTCCTCCTCCTCCAAGTACCTGGCCCTAAAAGGGCATTGGCGACCTTGGACTCCATGGATTGGTCCATGATTATGATTGGCAGAGTACTGCAGTGGTACAGGTTACTCATTAAAACCTAAGCGTCCAGAGCTGGTGTCAGCTCCTGTAAGTGCACTGTACACACTGAATAAAAAGGAACAATTCATTCACTCAGATCATGTAAAATTCATTCATCCACACGTCACGTAAAGTGGGCAGTGTGTACACCCACTGTCGGAATGGAATCCTTTTAATGAAAAGAGTAGATGATTTGTCTGACATTCTCAATGTGCAAACTCTCAATTTGTGACTGTTGAATACCGCAGAGCTTCAGTAATGTCTGATTGTTTCTGCATCGATTGTCTTCCACACAGAAAGGATTCACTCCACTTTACATGGCTGCTCAGGAAAACCACCTGGAAGTTGTTAAGTTTTTGCTTGAAAATGGTGCCAACCAAAATGTTGCAACAGAGGTAAGTCCTGATCGTTCACCTACAAACGGCCTACTCCCTGCCTAGAGGAAGGTGCTTGGGTGAATCAGCAAAGCCCTCTTCTCACTCCTAATATCTTCATGAGTGTCAGCTTGGTTATACACTGTACATGTGTGTGTGTGTGTGTGCGCGCGTGCAATTGCACGTGTGTGTGTGTGCGCGCTTGTGTGTGTGTGTGTGTGTGTGTGTGTGCGCGCATGTGCACTTGCACATGTGTGTTTGTGTGTGTGCGCGCGTGTGCACTTGCACATGTTTGTGTGTGTGCGCGCGCGTGTGCACTTGCACATGTGTGTGCGCGCGTGTTTGTGTATGTGTATGCATGTGCACTTGCACGTGTGTCTGTGCGTGCTTGTGTGTGTGTGTGTGCGTGTGCACTTGCACGTGTGTGTGCACTTGTGTGTGTGTGCGTGTGCCCTTGCACATGTGTGTGTGCGTGTTTGTGTGTGTGTGTGTTTGTATGTGTGTGTGTGTGTGTGCCCTTGCACATGTGTGTATGCGCGCTTGTATGTGTGTGTGTGTGTGTGTGTATGTGTCCTTGCACATGTGTGTACGCGCGCTTGTGTGTGTGTGTGTGTGTGTGTTTGTGTGTGCGTAAGTAAAAGTAGGACTTCAAGCACCACTCCAGGACTTGAGATCATAGTGGGGCTACTGTGAGAATACAACACCACTGAACATCATTTGTCACTTCCCTTCTGTGAAACAGCAATGGATCATCTGTGTGTTACATAGAATGAAATCAGAAACACACTTTTTGTAAATGGTCTTCATATCGCATTACAAAGAGTAGAGTCAGATTGGTCCCACCGGAATCATTCGTTTCACAATTCTAGCTGAGGATACCTGTCCGTCAATGGGATAGCAGTTGGAAAGTGGCTATTGTCTAAAGATATTGATTGAAATGAAGTGCATCAAAATGTCATTACCCATTAAAGGTCTCGGTGATGTATTATATGTCTTACACTTGAACTGTTCCTGAATTACACACTTAAAAACCCCTTGTCCAAACTCCACCTTGCTCACATTGAGCTAATGGTTTGTTTGTTTTTTGTTCCAGGATGGGTTTACACCATTGGCTGTCGCACTGCAGCAGGGACATGAGAATGTGGTGGCAGTCCTGATCAGTTATGGGACAAAAGGGAAGGTGTGTCTCCCTGCTTTGCACATTGCAGCTCGGAATGATGATACTCGGACAGCAGCGGTACTCCTGCAGAATGACTCCAACCCTGATGTATTGTCAAAGGTAAACTCGAGGTACCAACAAAGAAGACGGGTCTTTGGTGTTCAGAGGTAGTTTCCCAGAGAACAATCCAAACCTTTAGAGTAATCTGCAGGCGCGTGCAGAGAGTCTGGGTTTTCCAGCAGTCTTCAAAGTCATGCTGAATGGGTTCCTGAGGCTGGCAAGTTCATCTACACATAAAATGTATGGGTTACAGGCGTTGTTACCTAATCAATTTGGCTTCCCAAAACTTGCCTTCCTGTCTTAAGGGGTTAAATAGAATTTTTCTAAATTGACATTTCTGAATATATTTGATACTTATGCTTACCAATCCCTCTCCCTATCTCCATAACCTCCCCCAGCCCCACAAAATTCAGTGATCTTGAATAGAATAGAACAGAAGGAGGCCATTTGGCCCATCATTTCTGCACTGGCATTTTTCAATTAACTTAGTTTCCGTCCCCAACACTTTCCCCCCACCCCCACCATCTCCCAATTTTGAAAAATTCATTCACGGGATGTGGGTGTCACTGGCTGGGCCCAGCATTTATTGCCCATCCCTAGATGCCCCTTGAGAAGGTGGTGGTGAGCTGCCTTCTTGAACTGCTGCAGTCCCATGCGGTGTAGGTACACCCACCGTGCGGTTAGGAAGGGAGTTCCGGGATTTTGACTCAGCGACAGTGAAGGAACGGTGATATGTTTCTGCGATGTTTACTCCTTCAATTCCTTTTTGAAGGTTATTATTGAATCAGTAGCCACCCCGCTATTAGTGCATTCCAAATCCTAAACATTCACCATTTCATTTTATTTACTCTGACTCAGGTCTTCCTGATTTTGAATGTCTCTATCAAATCTCCTTTAAGGGGAGGTGGTGGCGCAGTAATCCAGAGACCCAGGGTAATGTCCTGGGGACCTGAACTCAAATCCCACCACAGCAGACGGTAGAATTTGAATTCCATAAAAATCTGGAATTATAAGTCTAATGATGACTATGAAACCATTGCTGATAAAAACCCATCTGGTTCACTATTGCCCTTTAGGGAAGGAAATCCACCATCCTTACCCAGTCTCGCCTCATGTGACTCCAGACCCACATCAATGTGGCTGACACTCAAATTCCCTCTAAACAGCAATTGGGAATGGGCAATATGCGCTGGCCCAGCCAGTGACACCCCATGAACTCTTAGCCTTCTCTGCTCTAAGGAGAACAACCCCAGCTTCTGCAACCTATCCACATAACCAATCCCTCAACCCTGAAACCAATCTCTTCTGCACCCTCGCCAAAGCCTTCACATATCTCAAATCCCTAACATCTGAGCTATAACCAAATGCCACCCCATTCCAGTACCATGCATTCCTTAGCCCTCCAAACTAACTCCAACCTCAGCCCCACTCTCTCCATCAAAATTGCTCTACCCCAACTACCCCACCCCCTCCTTTAAGACGCTGCTTAAAATTTACCCCTATGACCAAATAAGTGCTCTAGTCTTTGGGGAATAATAATGGTAAATAGCTCTCCTCTGAAGGCTCTTGGCGTGCTTTACAATGTTAAAGGTTTGGTCTAAATGCATCTTGTTGAGACTGTGATCACAATTTTGTGTTATGCGAACTTCTGATTGTGAGGAATCCCTCCTATCACTGGTACCCACCACTCCTTCCCCCCACTACCAATGCCCCACACCACCACCCTCCCCACCATGATGAACTACCCCCTGGACAGCTCACACATCATTCAGAAAGGATCTCTATGGGGCAGTTAAATGGCTGGATTGCTCCTGTGAGATTATTGCATTGTAAAGCACTGGACACACCCAGAGAGCCTATTAAGAGTTCTCTTAATTAACTGGGGAATGCTGAGGGAGTCATGTATTTCGACTGTATTATTTTTAACAGCAATTCTAGGCCCATTTGCCTGTTGAACCAGATGTGAAAGATTTAAGGGAGCACACAAAGAGCGAGGGACTCTTCCCAGTCTCCTGCCAACATTCCCCTCCTCAACTAACACCACTGCAAACAGATGACTGGCCCTTTATCCATTTGCTGTGTGTGAGATCTTGCTGTGCGCAGATGGGCTGCCACCTTACGTAACAACAGTAAATTTTCACAGCACTTTGAGTTATCTTGAACGCACAGAAAAGTGCTGTACAAATGCAGGTCCCTTTCTGTCTGGTCCCTTCCTGTGATCATGTCGAAGCTGTATACATAATCCAGCAGAGTTTCCACAATCAGCCATCCGGGTGGATTGTATTTAAAATTACGCTGGCTTTTTGAGGTGAAGTTATGGTTCAAGGTCACGCTCAAATGTATTTTCATGTCACCAAAGCAAAGAGCTTTCATAAACCAGCGCAGTCAGGTAGCATTTTGGAATAGCATTGTTTCTTATTTTTGTCCCACATTGGGAAGTACGCCTTGACATTTCTAAGAGTGGTAAGGTGATGCTGTTCTATTAACATAGCTGAAAATCGCCAAAAAACTGAGCATTTTTAAAGATGAGTTGTCTAGCCCACCCACCTGCAAATAACCTGATTTTAAATCACCAGAGTCACAGAATTGTTACAGCGCTGAAGGAGGCCATTCAACCCATCATTTCTGCACCGGCTCTCCGAATCAACAGTGCTTACTGCCATTCTCCTGCCTTCTCCCTGTTACCCTGCACACTCTTCCGTTTCAGATAACATTCTCATTCCTTGTTGAAGGCCCCAGTTGAACCTGCCTCCACCACACTCTCAGGCAGTGCCTTCCAGATCCCTCACCACTCGCTGAGTAAAAGAGTTTCCTCTCATGTCGCCTCTGCTTCTTTTGCCAATTACTTGTCTGTGTTACAAGTCTGTGCCCTCACATTCACAATCCTTTCACAAGTGGGAACAGTTTCTCCCGATCTGCTCTGTCCAGACCCCTCATGCTTTTGAACACCTGTATCAGATCTCCTCTCAGCCTTCTCTTCTCTAAGGAAAGCAGTCCCAACTTCTCCAGCCTATCTTCATAACCAAAGTTCTTCATCCCTGGAACCATTCTGCATTCTCTCTAATGCCTTCGCATTTTGTCTAAAGTGCACACAGAACTGAATGCAATACTCCAGCTGAGGCTGAACTAGTGCCCTATTCAAATTCAACATAACCCCCTTGCTCTTGTACTCTACACCCTTATTAATAAAGCCCAGGATCCTGTATGCTTTACTAATCACTCTCTCAACCTGTCCTGCCACCTTCAATGATTTGTGCACATAAACACCCAGGTCCCTCTACTCCTGCACCCCCTTTAGAGTTATAGCCCTTATTTTATATTGTCTCTCCATGTTCTTCCTACTAAAATGAATCACCTTTCTCCACATTGAACTTTATTTGCCACCTATCTGCCCACTCCACCAACTTGTCTACATCCTTTTGAAATTCTACACCAACCTCCTCACAGTTCACAATGCTTCCAGTTTTGGATCATCCACAAACTTTGGAATTGTGCCCTGTCCACCAAGGCCTAGGTCATTAATACATATCAGGAAAAGCAAGGGTCCCAACGCTGATCCCTGAGAAATTCCACTGCAAACCTTCCTCCAGCCCGATAAACATCCATTAACCATTACTCCCTGTTTCCTGTTGCTCAGCCAATTCCATATCCATGTTGCCATTGTCCCTTTTATTCCATGAGCTATCACTTTGCTCTCAAGTCTGGTGTGCGGCACTTTATCAAATGCCTGAAATTACTGAAGACGACTTTTAAAACACTACACAGGCCATTTACTAGTGTACAATAGTCAAGATTCTTGGTCAGTTAAGATTTGTTATTGTTTAAAAAAATCTAAAAAGTAACTCTGGTGCTTAATACGGCTTGATTTTAACCAGCCTCTTCAAAAGGCCACTAACAAATACAATTTTGCAGAAGCTTGCATGAAGCTTAATTGGATGTTGTGATGCAGTCAGTTTTGTGAGTGAGGTCTTGCAATAATGTTTAAACCAGCAGGAAGAATGGCAGTAAGGCCCCATTTCTGTTCAGTATCGCATCTGCTTGGTATCCCTTAATCTTTTGTATTGATTTTGGGTGAACTGCAGTGGGGAAAAAACCAGCAAGTTGGTGGAACTGTTCCCCAATGTATTGTGGTGCTTTAGCCTCATAAGCAGGCAAGTTTAGCTCCATGAGCTAGTGTACAGCAGAGGAGATGATGGAACAATTCTCCTGGGGAGGAATACTTGTTTCTGATGGGTTTGTGCTGTTAATGGTGGTCAGTCAGTCACTTCGAAGGATTGATGACATTGATTATGTTTCAGTGAGAAAAGCTTTTCTCGTTCCTGGACTCTTTGTGGTCTGTCTGAACCATCAGCATCCACAGGATGTGCACTGGGCCCATAGATGCCAGTTCTACACTCAACAGAGAAAAGGAGAGTGCATTCTTTCAAGGGTCAGTAAGGTTAATGGGCCCATTATGTCTAATTGAATTAGAGAGCTGTGCTGTAATGCTCTGCCCTGGCAAATGAGAATGGTTAACTGGGAGCATCTCCTCCTCACAAGGTGCTGAGCCCTGCTTGTCCTTTTCATTTCAGACTGGCTTCACTCCGCTCCACATCGCTGCACACTACGAGAACCTAAATGTAGCTCACATGCTGCTTACACGAGGAGCCAATGTCAACTTCACACCCAAGGTAGGTGCAAATGAGAGCTTGTACAGAATTTCTCCTCTCCCTGGGACTCCTGCTGGGGCTCACGCCTCCTCGAAGCAGCGGGACGATCTATTCCCAGCCCAGGCTCGATTCCCATTGCAAAGAGAAGTGAACGGGCGGCCTGATGATGGCTCTGTGTCATTGCCTTCTGGGAGATATCGGCTCTGCTGGTGGTTCTTCCATGTGGCTGAGGTCAGGAACTGAGCAGTGGAGCATTGACCAGCCAGGAACAGCACCCTTGCAACGGTCCTTTTGTTCCTTTTGATAACTGCTGGAAGTCCGAGATGCTCGAGGAAGATCAGATTGCTGTCCAAAGTGTGTAATGCCATCCTCAACATGGCGTCCTGACAGCAGTGATTCTGATTTCAATCCAGCCAGGCCCCTTTCTGGTTGGAAGGGACCCGGCGATTAGGAAAACAGGGAGAGCCATTGCAAGGGAGGGGGATGTTGGTCGAGGGGTGAGGGGGTGATCGGGAATGAGGTGTTGATCGAGGGGTGAGGGGGTAATCGAGGGGTGAGGGGGGTTGATCGAGGGGTGAGGGGGTGATCGGGAGCGAGGGGGTTGATCGAGGGGTGAGGGGTGATCGGGAGCGAGGGGGTTGATCGAGGGATGAGGGAGTGATCGAGGGGTGAGGGGTGATCGGGAGCGAGGGGGTTGATCGAGGGATGAGGGAGTGATCGAGGGGTGAGGGGGTGATCGAGGGGTGAGGGGTGATCGGGAGCGAGGGGGGGTTGATCAAGGGGTGAGGGGGTGATTGGAGTGAGGGGGTTGACCGAGGGGTGAGGGGGTGATCAGGAATGAGGGGGTGATCGAGGGGTGAGGGGGTGATCAGGAGTCAGGGGGTTGATCGAGGGGTGAGAGGTTGATCGAGGAGTGAGGGGGTTGATCGAGGGGTGAGGGGGTTGATCGAGGGGTGAGGGGGTGATCGAGGGGTGAGGGGGTGATCGAGGGGTGAGGGGGTTGATCGAGGGGTGAGGGGGTGATCGAGGGGTGAGGGGGTGATCGAGGGGTGAGGGGGTGATCGGGAGCGAGGGGGGGGTTGATCGAGGGGTGAGGGGGTTGATCGAGGGGTGAGGGGGTGATCGGGAGCGAGGGGTTTGATCGAGGGGTGAGGAGGTGATCGAGGGGTGAGGGGTTGATCGAGGGGTGAGGAGGTGATCGAGGGGTGAGGGGTTGATCGAGGGGTGAGGAGGTGATCGAGGGGTGAGGGGTTGATCGAGGGGTGAGGGGGAGTGATCGGGAGTGTGGGGGGGGGGGTGATTGGGAGTGAAGGGGTGATCGGGAGTGAGGGGGTGATCAGGAATGAGGGGGTTGATTGTGAGTGGGGGGGGGGGAATCGTGGGTGAGGGGGGGTGATCGGGAGTGAGGCGGGGGGATAGGAGCAAGGGGGGGTGATTGGGGGTGGGGTGGGGTGATAGGAGTGAGGGGGTGTGATAGGAGCGAGGTGGGTGATAGAAGCGAGGGGGGGGTAATTGGGGGTGGGGAAGTGGGTGATTGAGGGGACGTGCTCAGAGTGAGCAATCGGGACCAGGGGAGAGTCAGTTGGCCGGAGGTAGAACGCTAACTGAGAAGAATCTGTTGTGAGGAGTAGAACCTCTGGACTTATATTCCGAAATAACCTTCAAAATACTCATTCGTTGGTGGCACTGTCAGTAATCCGTGCAAGGAGCAGCATTTAGCCCCCGTGTGAGTCATGTTTTTGTGGACACCGCTGGGCTCGGGTTTGCCAAGGGCCTCAACACCAGTTGGAGGTGTAGAAACTGAAGGCCTCACTTGCTGTCTTGCCATCAATGTGAACAGATTGTTTCCAGCACAGAATGTAAGCATGCCAGCCACCGGAGTGCATGCTTTGTTGTAACACGGATGTAGCTTCAAGCAATTAGCCGGCCTCTGTGTCCGTGCCATAAGAAGTGAAACCCGGGGCTTGTGAGAACTTTGAATTGGCTAGAGGACTATGGAGCTGGGGTCACTGGTGCACATCAGTCTGTCAGTCACGAAGGGAGCAGCTTTAGTCATTTTGGGACTCACGTCCTAGGGTGGTAACATTTGGATAAAAGCAAAATCCTGCAGACGCTGGAAATCTGAAATAGACACAGAAAGCTCTGGAAAAAAAAAACTCAGCCGGTCTGGCAGCATCTGCGGTTAACGTTTCGAGTCCGTACGACTCTCCTGAGGAACACTCATTTCCAAAGGAGAGTCACGTTGGACTCGAGACGTTAACCCCAGCCTTTCTCTCCACAGATACTGCCAGACCGGCTGAGGTTTTCTGTTCTTGCTGCCATATCCTTTTGTCGTTGGGTGACCCGGCGTGAGTGGGTGGGAGAGCGTGTGATCGTTTGAAACCCCATTTTCTTGCGTTTCTTCCTCTTTGTTTTGTCACGTTCAGAATGGAATCACTGCGCTGCACATTGCCTCCAGAAGAGGGAATATCAATATGGTCAGGTTCTTATTGGATCGGGAAGCGCAGATTGACGCGCGGACAAAGGTGAGTGCGTGAGAGGTTCGGCTGCTGCTGACAGTGTGCGATCAAGTCCACGGTTCAACTGCAGACAGAGCCTCTTCTGCCTGACTTACCCAGAAGCTCTTCTGCCTCAGACACTTGCAATTGATGAAAATGTGATTTCACTCGTGTATTATTAATTATATTAAAAAAATATTCACAGAAGAATTTTAGCCCTAACTTGGTAAATATTTAAGTTGCGCCCATTGAGAAATGAACTGAAATTTATAGACAGGGGAAGAGAAATAAACTGAAAGGTTGAATTCCTCCCCCCCCCCATCGATAATCAGTGTGTGGTCTGTTTTTAAGAAGTGTGTGTGTTTCCAAACCCCCCCCCCACCCATTAGCTAAAAACAAAAAAAACTGCGGATGCTGGAAATCCAAAACAAAAACAGAATTACCTGGAAAAACTCAGCAGGTCTGGCAGCATCGGCGGAGAAGAAAAGAGTCAACTCTTTTCTTCTCCGCCGATGCTGCCAGCCCTGCTGAGTTTTTCCAGGTAATTCTGTTTGTGTTTTTTTTTTTGCCCCCCCCCCCCCCCATTAGCGTCTGGCCAATTTTAAGACTTCCCTGGGTTTAAACAAAGGGGATTATTTATTCACACGCTCACCCCAAAAGAGCGAAATGTTACATCAGCCTCACACCACACACTCTAGAAAGGTGCAGTTAAAGAAGGTAGTGCACTTCTCCATGTATTAAACCAAAAGAGTAGTTAACAGTTTTGCTGAAAAAAGAGACATGTTGTCAAAGCTTTCATCTCGCACTCAACAGGCCGTTCTTGCAAGGAATACCAATTCTAACGGGAACAACTATTTATACTGCAAGGGAAGAGAGTGCTGATTGGTTGGCAATTGGATTTTGATTGGTAGAGGCGCTGTCATGGAGATTGTAGCAGGGAACAGTTAACTGCCAAGTTTTTTGTTTTAAATTCAAGCCAGGAAGGTTGATCGCGTTTGGTCAAGGTGCTGCGGTGATCTATCTGGCTTGAATTTAAAGCAAAGGCTTGGAAGTTAACCGTTCCCTGCTGCATTTTCCATTGCAATGCCTCTACCAATCAGAGTCCACTTGCCAACCAATCAGAACTCTCTTCTCTTGCAGCATAAGTTATTGTTCCCTTTAGAATTGGTATTTTTGTGAAGCTGTCCTGTTGAGTGCAATACAAAAAGCTTTGACAGCATGTCTCTTTTTTCAGCAATTCCCAAGTTCTGTACTGCCAAACGACTATAGTTAACAGGTCACATTTCTTTGAGAGTTCAGTGAAGAAGGAATTTTTTCCACTGGGAATTGTATTTCCGATAAGTTCAGAGAGCTGGGATCGGATATCCGGGTTAACTAAAGGGTTCTTTCGAAGACAAGACTGTTCAGTAGGTCACTTAGATGGGCACTCATAGCTGTTGTATTAGGAGGTCCAACAGATGAACTCGGAGATTCGGAAACAGGTTGAGAGGCTTTTTCGAACTTTTAACCCTCGGTTCTTGAAAGGCAAAGGTGGCACAGCCTTTCTCTGCAACTGTTGTCTTGTCAGTGTTATTCTGCAGCCTGCTCCTGGGTCTCTTCTGAATTCAGGGATAAAAGGATTTCAGTATCAAGGAACTAGTTTCGATCACATGATCAATGACCATTAATGCACAATAGAAGGTAGATGGTTTTCTTTCACACACAACTTGTGGATAACTGGTCAAGTCAGATTTCCTTTGTTAAATTGCAAACCTGGAGACACAGAGTCTAGGAATCCATTGACTTTGTGTTTTGGAGTAAACCCTGAACAATGGCAGGCATGAATTCTACAAAGGAGTGTGGTTTAGGCATGTCCATTCAAGGGGAAGACACCCACCCACTAGGATTCAATTTGGAACTTCCTTTAACCTTGATAGTCTGTTTTGAAGTTGCAAAGTTCACCTGACGTTCACCTGACCCCCTTGGCAGCCATCTTAACAGTTTAACAACGTCCCTTCTTTAAATAAAAAGAGGCTATTCCAGAAGCCTCCATACAAGCACAGTCCATGTTTGAAGTTGTGAATGTGAAATGCCTTTTACCGGGAATGACATGGGAATTTTTAGACTCAAAATCCCACAATATAAAAACACAAAGTGAGGGGGGAACGGTGGTTGGGTGAGAATTACCTGAACTAACTGGTGTCCTTGAAGCATGATGGTTGGAAATAATCAGAGCGTGTGCTCTGACAATTCCCATGGGTGATCAAGGCGATGAGGCCTGACCAAGCTAATTTTGGTATTATCCTTTGGGAGTCACGAGGAGCTCTCCAGAGCTACACAAAATTCGAGGGGTGGAACATAAACACTGGCATGGCCCATTCTTTTTCTGCGCTGTACAGTTTATAAAAGCATGTGTTTCTGGGGAGATGGTAGCATAGTGGTAATGTCATCAGACTAGTAATCCAGAGGCCTAGGCTAATACCCTAGGGACATGGGTTCAAATCCCACCACAACAACTGGTAGAATTTAAATTCACTTAATAAATCTGGAATTAAAAGTGAGTCTCAGTAATGGTCACCATGAAACCATTGTCATTTTTTGTGAAAAAAGACCCCATCTGGTTCAGTCAAGCCCTTTAGGGAAGGAAATCTGCTGTCCTTCCCCGGTCTGGCCTCATGTGACTGCAGCCCCACAGTGATGTGGTTGGCTCTCATCCGGCTGCTGAAATGGTCTAGACAGCCGCTCAGTTCAAGGGAAATTAAGGATAGGCAACAAATGCTGGTCTTGCCAGCATTGCCCAAATCCCATGAAAGAGTAAATCGGCACCACCCCTGCTTTGGAAGACACGATTCCCTATGCACCATGCTTTCTGCCACATGGAGGGTATGAGCATCAAGAGATCTTAATCTGGTGAATGAATCAGAATGTTTGGGGGCAATGAAATTGTGGTGCTTTCCCTCACTACTCAAGGTTGACTTTCTTGATCAGTTTATCAGAAAGGACTGGCCATCCGGTAGACAGATTCCCCCTTTGGGTGTAAGATGAAAGTCTTTTCTTCGACTGTTGGCAAACTCTTGGCTGCTGAGATTGGTAATTGTGTGTGCTCTTTATTCAGGATGAACTGACACCATTACACTGTGCTGCTAGAAATGGACATGTCCGGATAGCTGAGATCCTGTTGGATCGCAACGCTCCAATTATGGCAAAAACCAAGGTAGGTGTAAGGTACGTGTGAGTGATGTGCAGAGGGGAACAGAAACATCAGGACTATCACATCCTAGTCACAAAATTCAAACACGTGCCACTAACAATTAGCTAGGCCACTCACAGGCCTTACAGTGCCCACATACCATGGAAAAGTGCTTGGTCCTAATCACACTTCCAATGATCATTCCATACCCAGACTGGGAACCACCCCTGTATCTGTACCTTGACTGATAGTCCACAGTTGTACCTGTACCTGGACCGAGAATCCGCACCTGTACCTGTACCCAGACTGAAAATCCACCCCTGTACATTTACCAGGACTGAGAATCCACAGATATACCTGGACTGAGAATCCACACATGTACCTGGACTGAGAATCCACACATGTACCTGGACTGAGAATCCACATATGTACCTGGACTGAGAATCCACACATGTACCTGGACTGAGAATCCACAGATGTACCTGGACTGAGAATCCACACATGTACCTGGACTGAGAATCCACACATGTACCTGGACTGAGAATCCATGCCTGTATCTGTAAATGGACTGAGAATCCACAGATGTACCTGGACTGAGAATCCACAGATGTACCTGGACTGAGAATCCACAGATATACCTGGACTGAGAATCCACACATGCACCTGGACTGAGAATCCATGCCTGTATCTGTAAACGGACTGAAAATCCACACATGCACCTGGACTGAGAATCCATGCCTGTATCTGTAAACGGACTGAGAATCCACACATGTACCTGGACTGAGAATCCATGCCTGTATCTGTAAACGGACTGAGAATCCACAGATGTACCTGGACTGAGAATCCACACATGCACCTGGACTGAGAATCCATGCCTGTATCTGTAAACGGACTGAGAATCCACACATGTACCTGGACTGAGAATCCATGCCTGTATCTGTAAACGGACTGAGAATCCACAGATGTACCTGGACTGAGAATCCACACATGCACCTGGACTGAGAATCCATGCCTGTATCTGTAAACGGACTGAGAATCCACACATGCACCTGGACTGAGAATCCATGCCTGTATCTATAAACAGACTGAGAATCCACACATGTACCTGGACTGAGAATTCACCCCTGTACCTGTACCCGGACTGAGAATCCTCCCCTGTACCTGTACCTGTACCTGGACTGAGAATCCACACATGTACCTGGACTGAGAATCCATGCCTATATTTGTACATGAACTGAGAATCCACATGTGTACCTGGACTGAGAATCCACACATGTACCTGGACTGAGAATCCACAAATGTACCTGGACTGAGAATCCACACATGTACCTGGACTGAGAATCCATGCCTATATTTGAACATGAACTGAGAATCCACACATGTACCTGGACTGAGAATCCATGCCTGTATCTGTACATGGACTGAGAATCCACAGATGTACCTGGACTGAGAATCCACACATGTACCTGGACTGAGAATCCATGCCTATATTTGAACATGAACTGAGAATCCACACATGTACCTGGACTGAGAATCCATGCCTGTATCTGTACATGGACTGAGAATCCACAGATGTACCTGGACTGAGAATCCTCCCCTGTACCTGTACCTGTACCTGTACCTGGACTGAGAAACCACCCCTGTACCTGTACCTGTACCTGGAGTGAGAAACCACACCTGTACCTGTACCCGGACTGAGAATCCTCCCCTGTACCTGTACCTGGAGTGAGAATCCACACATGTACCTGGACTGAGAATCCACACATGTACCTGGACTGAGAATCCACAGATGTACCTGGACTGAGAATCCTCCCCTGTACCTGTACCTGTACCTGTACCTGGAGTGAGAAACCACCCCTGTACCTGTGCCCAGACTGAGAATCCTCCCCTGTACCTGTACCTGTACCTGGAGTGAGAATCCACAGATATACCTGGAGTGAGAATCCACACATGTACCTGGAGTGAGAATCCACACATGTACCTAGACTGAGAATCCACAGATATACCAGGACTGAGAATCCACAGATATACCAGGACTGAGAATCCACACATGTACCTGGACTGAGAATCCATGCCTGTATCTGTACATGGACTGAGAATCCACACATGTACCTGGACTGAGAATCCATGCCTGTATCTGTACATGGACTGAGAATCCACACATGTACCTGGACTGAGAATCCATGCCTGTATCTGTACATGGACTGAGAATCCACACATGTGCCTGGACTGAGAATCCATGCCTGTATCTGTACATGGACTGAGAATCCACACATGTACCTGGACTGAGAATCCACAGATGTACCTGGATTGAAAATTCATCCCTGTACCTGTACCTGGACTGAGAATCCTCCCCTGTACCTGTACCTGTACCTGGACTGAGAATCCATGCCTGTACTTGTAGCCGGTAGAGAATCCATGCATGTATCTGTACCCAGAAGGAGAATCCACACCTGCACCTGTACCCAGACTGAGAATACACCCCTGTACATGCCCCCAGACTGAGAATACACCCCTGTATGTGCCCCCAGACTGAGAATGCAGCTCTGTAACTGTACAGGGACTGAGAATCTACACAAGTACCTGTACCCCTATTGAGAATCCACACCTGTAGCTGTACCATGACTGAGAATCACCACAGTCCCTGTACCTGGACTGAGAATCCACAGATAAGCCTGGACAGGGAATCTACACCTGTACCTGTACCCGTTAGAAATCCGCCCCTGAACCTGTACCCGGACTGAGAATTGACACCTGTACTAGGCTGAGAATCCAGCCCTGTACCTTCATCGTTCCATAAGCAGGCTGAGAAAAAGCTGATATTCTTGTTCAGAAACAGAATTACCTGGAAAAACTCAGCAGGTCTGGCAGCATCGGCGGAGAAGAAAAGAGTTGAAGTTTCGAGTCCTCATGACCCTTCAACAGAACTGAGTAAAAATAAGAGAGGGGTGAAATATAAGCTGGTTTAAGGTGGGGGTGGGGGGAGAGAAGTGGGGGCAGGGTGGTTGTAGGGACAAGCAAGCCGTGATAGGAGCAGATCATCAAAAGATGTCACAGACAAAAGAACAAAGAGGTGTTGAAGGTGGTGATATTTTTTAAAAGAATGTGCTAATTAAGAATGGATGGCAGGGCACTCAAGGTACAGCTCTAGTGGGGGGGAGTGGAATAAGACTAAAAGGGCATAAAAGGTATAGATTTAAAAATAATGGAAATAGGTGGGAAAAGAGAAATCTATATAAATTATTAGAAAAAAACAAAAGGGAGGGGGAAGAAACAGAAAGGGGGTGGGGATGGAGGAGGGAGTTCAAGATCTAAAGTTGTTGAACTCAATATTCAGTCTGGAAGGCTGTAAAGTGCCTAGTCGGAAGATGAAGTGCTGTTCCTCCAGTTTGCGTTGGGCTTCACTGGAACAATGCAGCAAGCCAAGGACAGACATGTGAGCAAGAGAGCAGGGTGGAGTGTTAAAATGGCAAGCGACAGGGAGGTTTGGGTCATTCTTGCGGACAGACCGCAGGTGTTCTGCAAAGCGGTCGCCCAGTTTACGTTTGGTCTCTCCAATGTAGAGGAGACCGCATTGGGAGCAACGAATGCAGTAGACTAAGTTGGGGGAAATGCAAGTGAAATGTTGCTTCACTTGAAAGGAGTGTTTGGGCCCTTGGACGGAGAGGAGAGAGGAAGTGAAGGGGCAGGTGTTACATCTTTTGCGTGGGCATGGGGTGGTGCCATAGGAGGGGGTTGAGGAGTAGGGGTGATGGAGGAGTGGACCAGGGTGTCCCGGAGGGAATGAACCCTACGGAATGCCAATAGGGGGGGTGAAGGGAAGACGTGTTTGGTGTGGCATCATGCTGGAGTTGGCGGAAATGGCGGAGGATGATCCTTTGAATGCGGAGGCTGGTGGGGTGATAAGTGAGGACAAGGGGGACCCTATCATGTTTCTGGGAGGGAGGAGAAGGCGTGAGGGCGGATGCGCAGGAGATGGGCCGGACACGGTTAAGGGCCCTGTCAACGACTGTGGGTGGATAACCTCGGTTAAGGAAGAAAGAGGACATGTACGAGGAACTGTTTTTGAAGGTAGCATCATCGGAACAGATGCGACGGAGGCGAAGGAACTGAGAGAATGGGATGGAGTCCTTACAAGAAGTGGGGTGTGAGGAGCTGTAGTCGAGGTAGCTGTGGGAGTCGGTAGGTTTGTAATGGATATTGGTGGACAGTCTATCACCAGAGATTGAGACAGAGTGGTCAAGGAAGGGGAGGGAAGTATTAGAGATGGACCATGTGAAAATGGTGGAGGGGTGGAGATTGGAAGCAAAATTAATAAATTTTTCCAAGTCCCGACGAGAGCATGAAGCAGCACCGAAGTAATCATCGATGTACCGGAGAAAGAGTTGTGGAAGGGGGCCGGAGTAGGACTGCAACAAGGAATGTTCCACATACTCCATAAAGAGACAGTCTTGGCTGGGGCCCATGCGGGTACCCATAGTCACACCTTTTATTTGGAGGAAGTGAGATGAGTTTAAGGAGAAATTGTTCAGTGTGAGAACAAGTTCAGCCAGACAAAGGAGAGTAGTGGTGGATGGGGATTGTTCGGGCCTCTGTTCTCTATTGCAACAATCCCCATCCACCTCTCCTCTGTCTGGCTGAACTTGTTCTCACACTGAACAATTTCTCCTTCAACTCCTCTCACTTCCTCCAAATAAAAGGTGTGGCTATGGGTACCCGCATGGGCCCCAGCTATGCCTGTCTCTTTATGGGGTATGTGGAACATTCCTTGTTGCAGTCCTACTCCGGCCCCCTCCCACAACTCTTTGTCCGATACATCGATAATTACTTCGGTGCTGCTTCATGCTCTCGTCGGGACTTGGAAAAATTTATTAACTTTGCTTCCAATTTCCACCCCTCCATTCTTTTCACGTGGTCCATCTCTGACACTTCCCTTCCCTTCCTTGACCTCTCTGTCTCAATCTCTGGTGATAGACCGTCCACCAATATCCATTACAAACCCACCGACTCCCACAGCTACCTCGACTACAGCTCCTCACACCCCGCTTCCTGTAAGGACTCCATCCCATTCCCTCAGTTCCTTCGCCTCCGTCACATCTGTTCCAATGATGCTACCTTCAAAAACAGTTCCTTCTTCCTTAACCGAGGTTTTCCACTCACGGTGGTTGACAGGGCCCTCAACCGTGTCCGGCCCATCTCCCGCGCATCCGCCCTCACACCTTCTCCTCCCTCCCAGAAACATGATAGGGTCCCCCTTGTCCTCACTTATCACCCCACCAGCCTCCGCATTCAAAGGATCATCCTCTGCCATTTCCGCCAACTCCAGCATGATGCCACCACCAAACACATCTTCCCTTCACCCCCCCTATCGGCATTCCATAGGGATCGTTCCCTCCGGGACACCCTGGTCCACTCCTCCATCACCCCCTACTCCTCAACCCCCACCTATGGCACCTTCCTATGAATACGCAAAAGATGTAACACCTGCCCCTTCACTTCCTCTCTTCTCTCCGTCCAAGGGCCCAAACACTCCTTTCAAGTGAAGCAACATTTCACTTGCATTTCCCCCAACTTAGTGTACTGTATTTGTTGCTCCCAATGTGGTCTTCTCTACATTGGAGAGACCAAACGTAAACTGGCCGACCGCTTTGCAGAACACCTGCGGTCTGTCCGCAAGCATTACCCAAACCTCCCTGTCGCTTGCCATTTTAACACTCCACCCTGCTCTCTTGCCCACATGTCTGTCCTTGGCTTGCTGCATTGTTCCAGTGAAGCTCAACACAAACTGGATGAACAGCATCTCATCTTCCGACTAGGCACTTTACAGCCTTCCGGACTGAATATTGAGTTCAACAACTTTAGATCTTGAACTCCCTCCTCCATCCCCACCCCCTTTCTGTTTCTTCCCCCTTCCTTTTGTTTTTTCCAATGATTTATATAGATTTTTCTTTTTCCACCTATTTCCCTTATTTTTAAATCCAAACCTTTTATGGCCTGTTAGTCTTTCCACCCCACCCCCACTAGAGCTGTACCTTGTGTGCCCTGCCATCCATTCTTAATTAGCACATTCGTTTAGATAATATCACCACCTTCAACACCTCTTTGTTCTTTTGTCTGTGACATCTTTTGATTATCTGCTCCGATCACTGCTTGCTTGTCCCTACAATCAACCACCCTGCCCCCACTTCTCTCCCCCCACCCCACCCCCCACCTTAAACCAGTTTATATTTCACCCCTCTCCTAATATTACTCAGTTCTGTTGAAGGGTCATGAGGACTCAAAACGTCAACTCTTTTCTTCTCTGCCGATGCTGCCAGACCTGCTGAGTTTTTCCAGGTAATTCTGTTTTTGCTTTGGATTTCCAGCATCCACAGTTTTTTGTTTTTATCTCTGATATTCTTGTTTCTGTCTTGAATGACTCTGTCCTTGCCTTTTCTCTTTCCCTTTCTTCCCTTTCTAGAATGGCCTATCTCCCATCCACATGGCAGCGCAGGGTGACCACTTAGACTGTGTCCGACTCCTGCTTCAGTACAAAGCTGAAATCGATGATGTGACGCTTGATAACCTCACCCCACTGCATGTGGCTGCTCACTGTGGACACCACAAAGTGGCCAGGGTCCTTCTGGACAAAGGAGCAAAGGCCAGCGCCAGAGCATTGGTTCGTCTTTCCCATCTGTCTGTTTTGTCTCTGAAATCAGTCGAGGTCTCATTTCACTAAAACTTCAAAGGGGAAAAAGTTTGATTGAGGATCCGCCACTTTGGATTTTCTTCCTGAACTTCTCCATCGCTCTCTCTCTCTCTCTCTCTCTCTCTTCCTCTCTCTATCTCTTTGACCATGTCGTTGCTCACCTATCTTCAGATCTCAGGGTGTGGTGCAGTGTAATCCTGGATGATAATGCTCCCGTCAATCCGCCTTGGGATGTTTTCCTGTGCTAAAGGCTCTGTAAAAATATGTTAATGTTGCCGAATGATCAGAATCATGAGTTGCGAGCCCAGGAATTGCGAACACCCTCCTCACCCCTTCCAACCCACCCCCTGAGAAACACCAGCTTGTGGAACAAACCCTCATACCCCGATGTAGCAGCTACAGAGGTTGGGAAGTGGGGTAGGGGTCAGGGGATCTTGGCTATTTCGGACTGTGTTTCGCTTTGTTAAGTTTTAGTTTCATGTTCCCCCCTCTCTATTTGTTATATATTTAAACCTCTCAAACAGCTTGTTTCAGATGAACAGGACGGGAGGCTTGCAATAAGGACCTGGCTCAGGCATGTGTGTCTGACCCTGGCTGACTGACCTTCATTCCAAGGCAAGACTGCCTGAGCCAACGGCCGAATAGTAATCCAGGCCTTTCTCTATTCTGTTATCCATTGTTGCTCTGACCCCCCATTCCCCACAGAGTTCTTGCACCTGTTTGCGATGGTCAGTCCGAGTTTGCTTGCTTAAGTATGTCATGTCGCTCTCTGTTCCCTAGAATGGGTTCACTCCATTACATATTGCCTGCAAGAAGAATCACATCAGAGTGATGGATCTACTCTTAAAACATGGAGCCTCACTGGAGGCTGTCACTGAGGTAAGAGTACAGTGACGTTCATACAAATGATCCTGTCTGGAATTGTCGTGAAATAATAAAAGCTTGCTGATGATACAATGCCCGTTTTCCAGTGTTGATGTTTGGAGTGATAGAAGGTGTAACATTTGTCTCCAGCTGTTAGTGAAATTAGCGATTTGGATAAGAGAATCCTACGAATGCAGAGCCCAGAATTGTGAGGAATTCCCTACATGGATCATTGATGATGGAGAACAAGAGGCAACCTTCCATTTTTTTTAAATAGAGAACTACAGACCCTCCCTCCACCCCTCTCTGCCTATCACTGTCAATACACACACACACACACACACACATACACACGCACACACACGCACACACATACACACACAGACACACAGATACACACACACACACACACACAGAGATACACACACACGCACACACACACACACAAATACACACACATAGATACACAGACACACACACACACACACATAGGTACACAGACAGACAGAGACATACACACAGATACAGACATACAGACACACACACACAGACAGACACACAGATAGACACACACACACACAGACACATACGTGCACACACTCAGACACACACACACAGGTACACAAACACACACACACAGACACACACACAGATACACACACACACATACACACAGATACAGACACAGACAGACACATACACATAGATACAGACATACAGACACACACACAGACAGACATGTATACAGACACACAGACAGAGACACACATACACACACACACGCACAGACACACACACACACAGGCACACATTCACACACACACACACAGATACAGACAGACAGACACATACACATAGATACAGACATACAGACACACACACAGACAGACATATATACAGACACACAGACAGAGACACACATACACACACACAGGCACAGACACAGACAGACAGAGACATACACACAGATACACACATGCAGACACACACACAGACAAAGAGACAAACATACATACAGACACACACACAGACAGACATACAAATGTACACACACTCACACAGATACATACACGTGCACGCACACAGACACACACAGACTCACACACTCACATACATTTAGACTCACACATACACACACATACACAGACAGACACACATACATAGACAGACACACACAGACATGCACACGCACATACAGGCATGCACAAACATACACGCACGCACACACACATACACGCACGCACACATACACACACACAACACACACACGCACAGACATGCACATGTTCACATGCCGTCTTGTCCATTAGGTCTCAGTGCTCCTGACTGTTTCTGGAACTCTCCTGAGTTACTGCCCTGAAAAGCATGGAGAGGAGGAGCTCCCAAACCCAAGCTGACCATGATCCTGTACCCAGGAAAGCAGAAAGGGTGGATGTTCAGTGAGTGATGCATTGAGCTAACTCACCCAAATACTCCTGGTCCAGCAGTGTAACCAAGAGACTTCTGAACACCCTCTGCAGCAATGATCTTAAACCTGCCTTATTGTGGACTGGATGGCAGAGGCCCTAATCCATGCCACCGTTAGAATTAACTGTTCTTTTCCGTGAGCTGGTCACTGAAGGGACTCTAAGCTGGTTGTCCACTCTTGGCCATATAAGAGTGATCCTCTGGAGTGTGTCACGACTGTTTGGAAAATGACCGAACTGAGCTGATGTTGCAGTGCTTGAAGGGACAGGGCTTACCACCACCTTCTCAAGGCACCCTGGGTTGGGCAGTCAATGCCCGCAATGCCCACAACCCAAGATGGGCCAGACAGCGTCACATGGTGGACAACTAAATCCCTGGTCACCAAAGACCACACAGCTGGAAATGTCTGACTGAGTCATTGTATGTATGAAATGAAACTGTCCTCTAGCTGACTAATTCCTTCTGAATTTGTCTGACAAATGGTAACCCTGCTGCCTCTCTGCTTGTTTTCCAGTCAGGGCTGACACCCCTGCATGTTGCTGCCTTCATGGGAAACCTCAATATAGTCACCAAGTTGCTGCAGCATGGAGCATCCCCCAATGTATCCAGCGTGGTGAGTGATCGATTGTACTGAGAGAGTGATTGCACTCAAGGCATCAGTCTTGCTGAGTTTGCTTGAATATATTCCTGGAGATTTGTTCATATGACCACCAGCCTCCAATTGCTCTAACCCCCGCACTCCCCCCCCATTGGTCACCCAAACTATCAACCTGTGTGGTGCTCTGCCCTCCCACGCCAATTGGAATGTGAAAAGACTCATTGCTATCCAGTTGAATGATCCTTGACTCTCAGTCGAGACAGCCAACATTGCTGAGGCTGATAAACAGAAGTGTGCAAAGAAATGGAAAGGAAACCCAGTTGTTTAAGGCCTAGATGGTGGGTTTTTTTTTATAGTGTTGCTCGCAGCATTGTCCCGGAGATGACTCTTTAATTCCCGAAGACTCCAGGACAATCCTGGCTGGCTGGCAACCCTACCTTACTCCACCTCTTCCACCAGTCAATCAAGATTCAATCCTTTGCATCATTTCTCACATTTAAAACGTAGATTCAGTTTGGACATGTGTCAAGTCATTCAGCTCAAATCATCCTCCAATTTGACCCTGGATTGGAAATCCAACGTGGGCAGGGCAAAGGGAAGTGATAGAGCAGGAGATATTGTGTATGTAACCCCTTCATATCTGTTCTCGTTGTGAATAAATCTGCCATTTATCCACTGATGAGCTCTTCACTCCCATTCATGGTGAGTTTCCTCATCGGCTTCTATTAAATTTAGGGAAACAATGTGAACCATTTATGCCCTTCATCTAGCATTTCCACAAACCTCATGCTGGAATTTAGAGTGGATGATCATGAGACACCTAGCATAGCGTTTTCTCTCAGCTATAGATTGTAACACAATGTTCAGCTACAATGTGCCCCATTTTAATCTCAGAGATCATGGCTGGTCAAAGTGCTCTGTTATTACCGAGACAGGAATAGTGTTTGCACACTCTCTCCGGGGCATTTGATGCTAGTCCAGGGATTATCACGCCGTGCCAGGAAACAAGCCTAAATCACACCTTGTTTCCTCAGATTGAACTCCCGATAACCTTTCGAGCCGTGAGTTAGTTTGCACTCTCAGTGCTGGCTTTCCCCATCTCTCACAGGTTTTAACAAAGATTTGAAAGACTCCCAACGTGTGTGTGACACCTACTGAAAACCAGTCAAACTCAACCTAAGTGATCAAGTATATCTCTAATCTACCCCTGTTACACCACCCCCCGCCCCCCCGCCCCCACCCTGCCCTTTCCTTGAACCTTTTCACTTGAAATGTTTTTGTTTCGCCTTCTGCTGCTTCTCCTGAGTGGTTTTTTTTTTTGGCCCTTTTTGGCTTCTTTTTAAAGTTGCTCCTGTTCCAACATTTATGCGAACAGAAGAGGATGGGAGGAACGAATTGTTGACTCAGTCCAACCCACGAGCTCCACTTCATTCACAGCGAGTGAGATTGTGCTGGGGTGACCGTTCTGCTCAGCTCAACTCAGGTCCCAGACCTGAGAGCAGGATGGTTTTCGTCTCCCATGTGGAGCCCAGAATCTGTCCCTTGTCCAGTTCCTCAGTGAGCCCTGGGTGAGTGAGAGGCCCTTGCCTGACACAGGGCTGGTTGCTAGGTGCCAAATGGAAAGTCCCTCTTAGGCCTGAGCTGGTTCTTAGTTTTCTGTGAGCCAATTCTCTGGGGTAAATCTTTTGTTTCCTCTTCTTTTATTTGCTGCAGAAAGTAGAGACTCCGCTGCACATGGCAGCCCGAGCTGGGCAGACGGAGGTGGCACGCTTTTTACTCCAAAACAAGGCCCAAGTTGATGCCAAAGCCAAAGTGAGTCTAACACACCAAACTTTTGTCCAAATGTCGGATTGTGTGTGTGTAGGGTGTGTGTGTGTACCTGTGTGTATGTGTGTGTTTTTATATATCTGTGTGTGTTTGTGTGTGTGTGTGTGAATATACCTGTCTGTGTGTATGTGTTTATATCTGTGTATATATCTGCGTGCATGTGTATATCTGTGTGTGTGTGTGTGTGTGTGTGTGGAGTGTGTGTATATCTTTATGTGTGTATACCTGTGTGTGTGTGTTTTTATATATCTGTGTGTGTGTGTGTGTGTGAATATACCTGTCTGTGTGTATGTGTTTATATCTGTGTATATATCTG
>NC_054483.1:10020856-10033356 GCF_017639515.1 Carcharodon carcharias | reverse complement strand
TCCACATTTAACTGTTAATGTGCAGTTTAGTGGATGTTGCTGTCTGATTTCCCTGTTAATAATGGTGAGCACTGTTAACCCTCACCTTGTTTTTCCCTCGATTTCTGGCCTACTTGTCTTCGAACACGGCCTTTGTGTTATAACTCGCTGCTCATTCGCTGAGCAAAGGAGGGATCTGGAACCAGTCTCTCCCTAACATAGGTTTATTCACAAAATCCAGAGAACACAGGACTTCCTTTTCCTCTCTGCCACATGGATGCCCCTAGCCAAGCTGTTCCAGTACAGCTACAACACTGGCATCTACCCAGCTATATGGAAAATTGCCCAGGTATGTCCTGTACACAAAAAGCAGGACAAATCCAATCCGGCCAATTATCACCCCATCAGTCTACTCTTGATCATCAGTAAAGTAATGGAAGGGGTCGTCAACAGTGTTATCAAGCGGCACTTGCTTAGCAATAACCTGCTCACTGACATCCAGTTTGGGTTCCACCAGGATCACTCAGCTCCTGACCTCATTACAGCCTTGGTTCAAACATGGGCAAAAGAGCTGAACTCCTGAGGTGAGGTGACAGCAACTGCCCTTGACATCAAGGCAGCATTTGACTGAGTGTGGCATCAAGGATCCCTAGCAAAACTGGAGTCAATGGGAATCAGGGGGAAAACTCTCCGCTGGTTGGAGTCATACATAGCGCAAAGGAAGATGGTTGTGGTTGTTGGAGGTCAGTCATCTCAGCTCCAGAACATCACTGCACGAGTTCCTCAGGGTAGTGTCCTAGGCCCAACCATCTTCAGCTGCTTCATCAATGACCTTCCTTCCATCATAAGGTCAGAAGTGGGAATGTTCACTGATGACTGCACAAATGTTCAGTACCTCTTCCTACTGAGATGACATTTTATACTCCTTAGAGGAGTATAAAAAGTGCAGGGGGGAATTAAAATGGAAATTACGAAAGCTAAAAGTGTTTATGAGAAAGCATTGGCGGGTAGAATAAAGGAAAACCCAAAGGGGTTTTTTTAAATATATAAAGAGCAAGAGAATAACTCGGGAAAGAGTAGGGCCAATTAGGGACCATAGAGGTAATGTGTGTGTGGACCCGGAAGACATGGGTACAGTCCTCAATGAATACTTTGCGTTGGTCTTCACAATGGAAAAGGATGATGCAGGTATAGACATCAGGGTGGAGGACTGTGAAATATTAGAGGAAATTAACAGAGAGAGAGAGGAGGTACTAGTGGGTTTAGCAGCCTTAAAAGTAGATAAATCCACAGGCCTGGATGAAATGTATCCCAGGCTGTTGAGGGAGGCAAGAGAAGAGATATCAGGGGCCCTGACAGTAATTTTCAAATCCTCTCTGGCCACAGGTGAGGTGCCAGAGGACTGGAAGATTGCTAACATTGTCCTGTTATTAAAAAGGGGAGGAAGGGATAGACCAGGAAATTACAGGCCAGTCAGTCTAACCTCAGTGCTGAGGAGGTTACTAGAAAGAATTCTGAGGGACAGAATATATCTGCATTTGAGGAGACATGGATTAATCAGGGATAGTCAGCATGGATTTGTTAAAGGAAGATCGTGTTTGACAAATTTGATTGACTTTTTTGAGGAGGTAATTAGGGGTGTTGATGAGGATAATGCATTTGATGTGGTCTACATGGACTTTAGCAAGGCTTTTGATAAGGTCCCTCATGGCAGACTAGTCAAGAAAATAAGAGCCCATGGGATCCAAGGCAAAGTGGCACATTGGATCCAAAATGGTCTGAGAGGCAGGAAGCAGAGGGTGATGGTAGAGGGATGTTTCTGTGACTGGAAATCTATTTCCAGTGGGGTTCCGCAGGGCTCGGTGCTGGGGCCCTCGCTGTTTGTGGTGTACATAAATGATTTGGACTTAAATGTAGGGGGTATGATCAAGGAGTTCACGAAAATTGGTAGGGTGGTAAATAGTGAGGAGGATAGCTGTAAACTGCAGGAGGATATCAATGGTCTAGTCAGGTGGGCAGAGCAGTGATAAATGGAATTCAACCCAGAAAAGTGTGAGGTAATGCACTTGGGGAGGGCTAACAAGGCAAAGGATTACACTATGATGGGACCCTGGAAAGTACTGAAGATCATATGGTGTACATATCCACAGATCCCTGAAGGTAGCAGGGCAGGTAGATAAGGTAGTTAAGAAGGCATATGAAATACTTGCCTTTATTAGCCGAGACATAGAATCCAAAAGCAGAGAGGTTATACTGGAACTGTATGAAACGCTGGTTAGGCCACGACTAGAGTACTGCGTGCGGTTCTGGTCACCACATTATAGGAAGGATGTGATTGCACTGGAGAGGGTGCAGAGGAGATTTACCAGGATGTTGCCTGGGCTGGAGGGTCTGAGCTATGAGGAGAGATTGGATAGGCTGGGGTTGTTTTCCTTGGAGCAGTGAAGTTTGAGAGGGGACCTGATAGATGTGTATAAGATTGAGGAGCATAGATAGGGTGGATAGGAAGGCACTTTTTCCATTAGTAGAGGGGTCAATAACCAGGGGGCATAGATATAAGGTAAGAGGTAGAAGGCTAAGAGGGGAATTGAGACATTTTTTCACCCAGAGGGTGATGGGAGTCTGGAATTCACTGCCTGAAAGGGTGGTTGAGTCAGAAACTCTCGTAACATTTAAGATCGTAAGTATTTAGATATTCACTTGTATTGCCAGAGCTTCCAGGTCTATGGGCCAAATGCTGGAAAATGGGATTAGTGTAGTCAGATCTTTGTTGACCAGTGCTGACAAGATGGGCTGAATGGCCTCCTTCTGAGCTGTAAATGTCTATGAGTCTCTGAGTCTGTGACTCCTCAGATACTGAAGCAGTCCATGTCCAAATACAGCAAGACCAGGACAATATCCAGGCTTGGGCTGACAAGTGGCAAATAACATTTGTGCTACACAAGTGTCAGGCAATGGCCATCTCCAACAAAATAGAATCTCACCATTGCCCTTTGACATTCAATGGCATTACCATCACTGAATCCCCCACTATCAACATCCTGGGGGTTACTATTGACCAGAAACTGAACTGGACTAGCCATATAAACACTGTGGCTACAGGAGCAGGTCAGAGGCTGGGAATCCTGTGGCAAATAACTCAGCTCCTGACTCCCCACATCCTGTCCACCATCTACAAGGCATAAGTCAGGAGTGTGATGGAATACTCTCCGCTTGCCTGGATGAGTGCAGCTCCCATAACACTCAAGAATCTTGACGCCATTCAGAACAAAGCAGCCCCGCTTGATTGGCGCCACATCCACAACCATTCACTCCCTCCTCCACCACCGACGCACAGCAGCAGCAGTGTGTGTACCATCTACAAGATGCACTGCAGGAATTCACCAAGGCTCCTTAGACAGCACCTTCCAAACCCACCACCTCTACCATCTAGAAGGACAAGGGCAGCAGACACAGGGGAACACCACCACTTGCAAGTTCCCCTCCATGTCACACATCATCCTGACTTGGAAATATATCACCGTTCCCTCACTGTCGCTGGGTCAAAATCCTGGAACTCCCTCCCTAACAGCACTGTGGGTGTACCTACACCACATGGACTGTAGCAGTTCAGGAAGACAGCTCACCACCACCTTCTCAAGGGGCAATTTAGGGATGGGCAATAAATGCTGGACTAGCCAGTGCTCACTTCCCGTGAACGATTAAAAAAATAGTTCCTATGTACTTCAGAATAATGCCCTAACCTTTCCCCAATTAGTAACAGCCGCTCTCACTTACCAGCGGAGCCTGCACTTTGTTATGACAGGGTTCCAACATGAAGACTTTGCTCTGTCTGTCTGCCCACACAGGATGATCAGACTCCCCTGCACTGTGCAGCTCGCCTCGGGGACTTGGAGGTTACCAAGCTCTTGCTGGAGAATGGAGCGTGCCCCAAGTCAGCAACCACGACAGGCCACACCCCACTGCACATCTGTTCACGGGAGGGACATACCGAAGTAGCAAAGGCCCTGCTGGACCACGGGGCTTCACAAACTCTGATGACAAAGGTACGGGGGTGATTTGTTGAGCGGTGAATTGATGCAGAACTGGGAAATGGAACGACGCCCCCATGTGAGAATGCATGAGCTCCCCCAGAGTAAAGACAGACCCCTTTAAGGAATTGGAAAGGTGCAGGCTGAGTTATTGGCCTAGACTGCTATCCGGGGGCAGTCACTGATGTGCTAGAGCTGGCTTCAGCTGGGGAGGGGAATACTCTGAGCCCCTGGATTGAGTGTTGGACGGTGTACGCAGTGGGGTTGAGTCTGGCGAGCCACATCAGTCTATTGCCCCCCCCCATCTAAGAAAGGGACCACCGTTTATCGGTAATGCTTTCTGGGGCGACGGCGTGGTAATTGAGACGTAATGGTGATGAGTTTAACGTTGTCTCACTTTCTGTCCGTCTGTTCACAGAAAGGGTTCACCCCACTCCATGTCGCTGCGAAATATGGCAAAATCCAAGTGATGGAACTGCTGCTTCAGCGAGGAGGCCAGCAGAGTGCTGCAGGAGAGGTATCTGCCAGGGTCTACTCAAGACTGTCTGTTTCAGAGCTGGATCTGTTACGGACGTTCTCCAGGAGTAGCAGGAACAGTCAGTCAGACGATGCCGCTTTCAGTTTAGTTGTTCCTGTGTTGTAGCTGCTCGGGGGATTTGTAAAGGCAAACACAGCTCTCAGTAATGGGCAAGGAACACTCCAGGGGATTTGATAAATCTGCAGCAAGTTTCAGATGATATCAATAAGGGAAAAGTAGGGACATTCATATTTTAACCTGAGAAAAATCATTCCTGTTTGTACATGAACTCATCCATGCAAGCATTGTCCAACTCTGTCATCAATGAACTCAACATTTTTTGCTTGTAAAGTGCATTCAAATAAATAACAAATAGTTTATCACTGTCTCCGAGCAGCAAGGTTACGTGTTTACTGAGAGCAAGAACCAGCCAGAGCACAAACTGAGCAATAATTCTGACACTTTGATATCATTGTGAAGGGTGGTGAGTGAGTCAGCAGGGCTCTTATCTTGGAAGTAAAGATGTTAGTTTAAATCGCGGCCTGGAAGTGGTGGACAGATATTTGTGAACGCTGAACGCTTTTCATGGAGATGATGCTTCTTAGTGATGTAGCTGTGTAACAGAGGAGACCATCTTCCTCTTGCACCCTCACCCTGTTTGTGTCCTGCAGAATGGACTGACCCCTCTCCATGTTGCCGTTCACCATGACCACCATGACATTGTGAAACTGCTGCTCAGTCAAAACGCATCTCCACACGCTGCGGCTCGGGTAAGTACTGTTTTAGTTAAAGTGCAGGGGAAAGCTCGAACTGATAAGGGACAGGAGCATGGACAGTGGGAGGGCAATAGCTTTGACCAGGCAGCCACAGCCTTCAGCAGCTCTGATAGCGGACATCAGTGGAAGCCGCTGCTTGGTATTGTCATGGCTGCTTGTGTTGGTGCTGGCAATGCCCTTTGACCTGCAGATCATTTGGGATTGTTGAGATTGTGAAGTCATGAGGCAGCACTGCTCCACGCCATGGTAATCCCACTCCTCCTGTGATTCCCAACTGGAATATTCATGGGAGGTGATGAGTGGAATCAGGGAGAGGCGTAGGAAGAATGGGGAGAGGGTGGAGTAGCAGTAATGTCACTGGGCTAGTAATCCAGAGGCCCAGGCTCATGCTCTGGGGACATGGGTTCAAATCCCACCACGGCTGCAGGGGAATGTAAATTCAATTAATAAAATCTGGAATTGAAAGTGAGTCTCGGTAATAGTGACGATGAAGCTATCATCGATTGTTAAAACCCATTTAGTTCTTGAGTGTCCATTTAGGAAGTAAATCTGTCACCCTTACCTGGTCTGACCGACATGTGACTCCAGACCCACATCAACTCCTAACTGCCCTCTGAAATGGCCTTGCAAGTCACCCAATTCAAGGGCAATTAGGGATGGGCAACAAATACTGGCCTTGCCAACAACACCCACATCCTGTGAAGGAATTTTTAAAAAGCCAACAGGTCTCCAGGAAGCTAGGCCCAGCTACCCGGCCCCACAGCGTGGAAAGGCGGGGGAGGGAAAGGCTGCACCGAGAGATGGGGCAAAATATACTTCCAGCAATAAAAATGCAGGATGCTAGAAATCCACAGTCAAGCTGTGGGAGATGAAAAGACAAGTGAAGGATTTGGGGGTAACCTTTCTCAGTCTGATGCAGAATAGACATGTGAACTCTGAGAATATGGGGAAACCTCAGGAAAACTGTTCACATGAGGAAGGACTGAGGGACGTGGGGCAGGGCAGTGTGGGGGTGAGGGGTCAGGGAGGGGCTAAGGGTGGGGCAGTGTGGGGGTGAGGGGTCAGGGAGGGGCTAAGGGTGGGGCAGTGTGGGGGTGAGGGGTCAGGGAGGGGCTAAGGGTGGGGCAGTGTGGGGGTGAGGGGTCAGGGAGGGGCTAAGGGTGGGGCAGTGTGGGGGTGAGGGGTCAGGGAGGGGCTAAGGGTGGGGCAGTGTGGGGGTGAGGGGTCAGGGAGGGGCTAAGGGTGGGGCAGTGTGGGGGTGAGGGGTCAGGGAGGGGCTAAGGGTGGGGCAGTGTGGGGTGAGGGGTCAGGGAGTGACCAAAGGGATGGGGAAGTGTGGGGCTGAGGGGTCAGGGAGGGGTCAAGGGGAATGGGGGTGTGTGGGGGTGAGAGGTCAGGGTGGGGTTAAGTGGGCTGGGCAGTGTGGGACCATGGGGAGCAGCCAGAGGGGCAGATCATGAGCGTGGGCAGAGCTGAGGGGAATGGGGCAGGGCTGAGACCGTGGGGAAGGATTTCCAACATGTTCAAAATTACAATCAGTGTGTAGAGTGGCTCTGAGCTCATTCAGAACAGCAGGTAAATAACATGGTCAAATACAGCTAACCGTCTGGAAGGAATCTTGAATGATGAGCTAACACTTCATTTAATGAGCAGATATTGGGGATTTCCTTCTGAATTTATTCCATTCAGTGTTTTCTCTGAATAAGAATTTACTCATTTATTTTGCTGAAGATCACACGTTTTTGTCTATTTATAGCTTGAGTGTGTAGTTAATGTTTCACAAACTCAGTCACCAAAACAATCTGTTTATTTTCACAACAAAGTCACAACAAATAATCTTGTGAAATGTTTCAGATCCCAGAACAAATCCACCAAGCTCCGACTGGGGCGGAAGCAGTTTGAGTTCACCTCAAGTTCCCTCCTGTGTTTCTAGACATGGGAACATATATCAATACATACATCTATATAAATAAATACATACATGCATATATATATATATCGGAAACACTAGTTCAGCCTCAGCCGGTGCACTGTACCAATTCTGGGCAGGACAGTTTAGGAAGCACATGAAGGCTTTGGAAAGAGTGCAAAAGCGATCAGCTAGAATGGTTCCATGGTGAGGGTGGATGTGGAGAGGATGTTTCCTCTTATGGGTGAATCTAGAACGAGGGGTCACTGTTTAAAAATCAGGGGTCGCCCATTCAAAAAGGTGGTGAAATTTTTTCTCTGAGGGTCCTGAGTCTTTGGAACTCTCTTCCTGAGAGGGCGGTGGAAGCAGAGTCTTTGAATACTTTTAAGGCAGAGCTGGGTGGATTCTTGGTGAGCGACGGGGTGATAGATTATCGGGGGTAAGTGGGATACAGCTTTGAGGTTACTATCCGATCGGCCATGATGTTATTAAATGGCCGAGCAGACTCGAGGGGCTGAATGGCCTTCTCCTGCTCCTTGTTTGTATGTATGTTTGTACGCTCAAAACCATTGATCGCAGTGTCTGTGGCTGTATGTTGCTTTCAGAATGGCTACACACCGTTACACATTGCTGCCAAACAGAACCAGATGGAGATTGCCAAAAGCCTGCTAGAGCACGGAGCCTCTGCCAACACTGAGTCCTTCCAGGGAGTGACCCCCTTGCACCTCGCAGCCCAGGAAGGCCACATTGACATGGTGGCCTTACTCCTTGAGCATGAAGCTAATGTCAACCTGACCAGTAAGGTAAGACTCAGGCGTCGTGCGTGAGCTGTGACGTGTATGAGCTAGAGAGGGAGTTCCAGGAGTTATACCCAGCGACAGTGAAGGGAACGGCGATATATTTCCAAGTCGGGATGGTGAGTGGCTTGGAGGGGAAATTCCAGGGGGTGGCGTTCCCATGTGTCTGCTGCCCTTGTCCTGCTAGATGGCAGAGGTCGAGGGTTTGGAAGGTGCTGCTGAAGGTGCTTGGTGAGTTCCTGCAGGGCATCTTGAGGATGGTACACACACTGCTGCTACTGCACGTCGGTGGTGGAGGGAGTGAATTTGAAGGCGGGGGTGGTGGGGGTGCTGATCAAGTGGCTGCGTTGTCGTGGAAACTTGAGCCCAAAAATCCAGGCTGATCCTCCAGGGGTGGGGGGTGGGGGTGGGGTGTGGTGGTGTTTGAATTTGACTGAATGACCACGTGAGATTAGGTGCAGCCGGGGTGTGGATAAATCAGATAAAATTTCAGGTGCGTTGGGGAAACACCCCCCCACCCCTTTACCCCCCTGGTCCCCAGGAGCTGGACTGGTAATCGAATGATTTAACCGAGGCTGGCAGCCTTTGATTTAACCCGCTTGCCAGGCTTTACGGATATCCCCAGGCCCCGGCGAACACATTGGCAAAACATCCCATGGCACTGTCTCAAAGAAGACCAGGGGATTTCTAACCCCCACCCCCAACCCCTCCCCCGTTGCCGGCTTCATATTTATCCCTCAGCCAGCATCACTGAAACGCAGTGATGAAAAATCCCGGCCGTCGTCTGCTCACGACCACCATTGTTCAAGCGTGTGGGATCTTGCTGTGCACCGGCAGCCCGCCGCGTCTCCACAATGTCGGATCAGCGACTGTGCTTCATCAGCTGTGGGCTGCTTCGGGGTGTCTGAAGGTAGCGATCGGGAGCGATAGGAACTTGCGCACCCCCCCCCACCCCCCCAGTGTCACATGCAGCAGGTCTCAATTTTGTGAGGCAAAGTGACAGGCCGGGGTGGGGGGGGCGGGGGGGGGGGTTTCCCGGTCCTCAAAACCCCGCCCGCAGCCGACGGACCTCCGGCTGGGTCTGTCCGGTTTTCCATCCCACCCCTGGGAGGATTCCTGCTGCAGACCAGACTGGCCGCAATTTCCAAATAATGCCCATTGGGCTTTTCTGTTGTACAGCGGCCCCACACACTAATAGCTCTGAGAACTGAGGCCCTGTCTGCCCTCTCTGGGGAGCGTAAAAGACCCCCTGGCACCATTGGGAAGGGGCGGGTGAGTTATCCCAGTGCCCAGGCCAATATTTACCCCCTCACCAACATCAGTGTATTTTTTTTTTTGCTGTGTGCAAGTTTGCTGCTGTATTTTGCCTACATGACGTCAGTGGTGTTTCAGAAGTATTTCGTTGGCTGTAAAGCTGGGATCCTGTGAGGTTGTGAAAGGCGCTAGGTAAATTCAAGCTGCACGCTTGGGCTCTTGTTGGGACTGTGGAGTGTTTGCTTGTAACCTGTTCACTTCACTCGCAAACACCCAGTACCTCTCCCTCTACTGGCAGGTACGTTACAGAATGTGTCTCACTAATCAGTGATCGTCAATGGTCAAACTTTCTCTCGTTTATGTCTCACCTGTCACAGAATGGCCTGACACCATTACATCTTGTGGCGCAGGAAGACCACGTCCCCATAGCTGAATTACTTGTCAATCACGGAGCATCAGTCGAACCAACAACGAGGGTAACAGCAAAACCTTGCTCGATGATTCACGCCATGGTTGAACGATTGCTGTCAGTTGCATTTTGCAGACTTTCGGACTCAGTGTGGTGATTTCCACCCATAAAGTATTTATATGACATTTATAATACGTGGAATGTTGGAACATTTACCTGACGCCACAATTTGCCATTCACAATCCTATTTCTGGCTGTACTCAGTGTTTCACTGGTCACCTCTTTGAGCTGGCTGAGCTTGATGTCTCGCCTATCTGTTAGATGTCGAGTTCTAATGTGTGTTTTGCCGGACTAACTCTAACTTCAACCAAACCTTCTGTTATTGACTTCAACGGTACTAAATTTGGCATCCAGACAGCCTACAGGGTAGCAGGGGCTGGCCTTGTCAAGCGATGAAACACTGGGCCATTAGAAAGTTGGCGAGGAAGTTGGGAATGAAGGGCTAGAGAATAGTTCTCCTCACTCTGGATCCATACTGCCTAGCCTAGGGGTATTTGATGAGGTATCAGAGACAGAGCGCATGAGGGGAGCGCAGTTGATGTGCATCAAAAGGTGTTGGATAAACTACCACATATTGGGCATGTTTGTAAGGTGGAAGCTCATAGGATAAAGGGGGCAGGAGCAGCTCAACTGCAATATTAACTCAGGGATGGATAACAGGGAGCTGTAGTGAATGGCTGCCTTGATGATGGGGGCGGGGATGGGGGTTGGTATACATAGAGTTTGCGTTAGACATTAATGGCTTAGATTTGGGGAGGGGACAAGGCACAATTTAAAAATTGGCAAACGCCGCGCCTGTTCTCATTGGCAGGAGGATCGAGAACCCTGGGGGGGTGTGGGAGGGGGGACATCAATTCAAAATGAATGGCAAAAAAAATCAAAGGCAACATGAGGAACCCTTTTTAAACACAGCGAGTGGTTCAGATCTGTGTTTTGACCGCAGCTGATGTCATTCGCTGAGCAAGCCGAATCCCAGAGGGAAACTTACCTTACTGATCATAACCATTTTTTTGTATTTTGAAAATGAGGGTAAAAATACTGGTCCCAGAAGCTTAGAATCCCAGTGACGCTTCTAGGATTTTAAAGTTAAAAGATTTATTAACAAGAAGGGGGAAAAAAAACTTAGACACTCAAGTTTGAGGTTACACAGATAAAACAGTTTTACAAAACATCCCCGCAAAAAAACCCACTTGGTCAGGACACACGAGTAAGCTACTTAGCAACAGCTCCTTTACAGATTTTTAACCATAAAAAGCCAGTAATATTACCCAAGGCAAAAACTGCTGTCACGTTAGTAAAAGATGTTCCACACAACTTCTCACTCTCTTCCACTCTGCTGTGGAAATCTAAGAAAGTTCAGAAACAGACTGCTTTCTGAGAAAAAGACTTCTCTGCTTTGACTGGGTGGCTGTTTCAGATTTCACCTCTTTTCTCAGCACAGAGCTAACCTCAGGACATCTCCTCAACACAGCCACACAGCTCAACTAAACATCTCTCCTTAAATATCTTAATCACCTATCATCTCAGACCCATTGTCTTAAGGACCTTTTTGGAACTCAACTTTTCCAAAGTATAAAAATATTTCATGTTTTCCTATTGGTCTCTATTTTCAGGTCAAATAAAATTGAGTAATTTTCCCTTGTTTACTAATGGAACCTTTGCGAGTCATATAAGTCCCTTATTTAACAGCTGAAAAGCCAAGTCTCTATCTCTTAATGCAAATTTCTAAACTTAATAACCTATTTACTTATAAATCCAAGGTAAAAGCAAAATACTGCAGATGCTGGAAATCTGAAACAAATACAGAAAATGCTGGCAAAACTCAGCAGGTCTAACAGCATCTGTGGAGAGAGAAAAAAGAGTTAACGTTTCAAGTCCATATGACTCTCCTTCAGAACTTTTCGATACTTATAAACACTTCAGCATAGCCTTTCATTACAAATGCATTAATCGAGGACTTTTATCTTTCATCTCTCAGTTCCTACAGACAAGCTGTCTTTACTAACCTTGCCCCCAGTTTAATTAGTCATGGACACACACACACACACACACACACACACACAGCCTTCTTTACAGAATAACACCATATTCCCAAAAATATTAAAATAATAAAACCCATCTTCACATCTGGAATACCCTGCCGGAGCGCGTGGTAAAAGCATGTTCAATGGTGGCTTTCAAAAGGGAATTGGATAATTATCTGAAGAGATCAAGTTTGCAGGATGGTGCAGGGTTGTTGGGGGGGGTGGTAGCAATAGCTTTGGTGCTAGCTGAATTACTCTCACAGAGAGCTAGCACAGACCTGATGGACCAAATGGCCTCCTCCTGTGCTGTAATCATTCCATAATTGTATGAAACTTGGAAGTGTAGTAAGTGGTGAGGAAGATGGTAACGGACAAGAGGAATGGGCGGACAGGTGACAGATGAAGTTGAAAATTGAAATATGTGGGGTGGTGATTTTTTGATAGGAAGAACAATACAGGCTAAATGGTACATTTTAAAGGGGGGGGGGGTGCAAGAAAAAAGAGACCTGGGGATGTTTGTATACAAACCTTTGAAGGTGACAGAGCAGATGAACAAAGTAGTTAATAATTTTTGAGCTCTTGGGCTTTATAAAGAGGGTATAGAGTACAAAGGCCAAGATGTCAGGCTAAACATTCCTAGTTTGGCCCCAGCTGGAGTATTGTTGTCCAATTCTGGTCCCTACACTTTAGGAAGGAGGTGAAGCCATTGGAGAGGGTGCAGAAGGGAATGTTCCGCAATGAGGG